>NW_021319330.1:185938-219814 GCF_001605985.2 Dendrobium catenatum
TATAATTATTCGTTCTACGAATATTAAGTGTGCAAATACCTTAAAGCAATTCATCCATGCAATTATGTTTTACATCAATAAAATTAAGTTAAGTGTTACAAAAATGAATATGCTCAAGTGGATGAGTGGCTTTTCCACTTAGAGATAAAATGTGAAAGGAGTATACACGTGAAAAAGTTGGAGTAGATCCAGTGGTAGATTAGATTAGAAAGAGTCTCCTTTGATGGTTTGGTCACATAAAATGTTGATCTTCCAATAACCTTGTTAGGAGAGTAGATGTATTAGATCTAGCATATATTTAGAAAGCTAGAGATAGACTTAAAAAAAACTTGGTTAGAAAGTATTAAAAATGATATTTTTATTAGATTTAAATAAGAATTTAACTCTTGATAGGACAAATAGAAAAAATTCATGTAGCCGACCCCATATAATGGGATAAAGGCTTGTTTTTATTATTGTTATTGTTATTTGTTGTTGCACGGGATCACATAATTTGGCCCGTATTCATCTTCTTTGTTGTTGTACATCATTGCACAAGAAAACTTACGTACCCAAATTGCTCTTCACTACTTTTGGCTTCCCCAATAATTTTTGACTTTCTCAATCTTTATTTGAATCTAATGATCAATCCTCAAAGATTCTTTTTCATTTATCGTAACCACATAGTTTTGTTTCCTTTTTTTGCGCCAAAATAGAACACCTCCACTACTCACTGACATTCTGTTTCCAACTACACTGAAAGAAAAACACAAAATGCATGAACCTTCCTTCGTTGCCTTCACTTGCTCGCAACTTTCATAGAATTTGTAAAAATGGTATATCTCGATTTATGAGTCATTTAATATTATATTCCAATATTCTCTATAGCTCTTCTATGTATCTCAAATTAGATTGTATATGAAATACATTTGACATAATTCATTTGGATGCATCATATATATGCTTTCTAAGTATTGATATATGAAAGAGATTATATATTCCTTGTATGTGTATTGGTAGAGCTAATCTGTAAGCCACATTTCCAACTCTTTCCAATATTTTAAATGGTCAAACATACCGCAGATTTAGTTTTTCTATTTTATTAAAACACTGCACACCATTTATTGGATTAATTTTGATAAGACAAATTCACCTATTTTAGTTTAGCTTACCTATATTTAGCATTATAATATTTATATTATTTAACCTGTGTAGCTTTCAATCTATTTCTAATCAATCTAATCTTATTAGTAGCATCATCTATTAATTAAGTACCAATCATTTTTTCTTCTTTGATCTCTACCCAACATAAAGGTGTCCTGCATTATCTCCCTTAAAGAGCCTCATAAGGCATCATTCTGATACTAGATTGGACACTATTGCTTTAACTGTAAAGAGAAAGTTTAAAAGTATTATGCAGTTGATGAATCATTTCAACTATTTTTGTAAGATTAATGATAATTGTAATTCTCATTTTCCAACAAAATACAATACACACAAATAGAGTAAGTTTTCTAGAGTATGTATTATTCTTTCTAATTTTCTATCTATTCGAGGATGAAATATAGTATTAAATATTAATTTTGTACCCAAAGCTTTTTGAATCTTCTTTCACAATCTAGAGGAAAACCTGACCTCTCTATTGGAACTATAGATCTTGGCATCTCATCTTATAATTTCATCAACATATATCTTTATCAATTTTCTATAAAGTTAGGTTGTTTAATTGGCAAGAAAAAACCAGACATTGTCTATCGATCTACAATAACCCATACAATGCCACGGCTCTCTCAATTTAGGTAATTTAATTACAAAATCCATCCTTGTATTGGTAAAGGCTGCAACATTTCATCTGACTTTTGATGTTCTAATTTTATCGTTTCATATATAATATATTTAATCATAAATTCTACAATACTTCTTTTTAATCTTGGCCTCCAAATATTTTCTTGAGCTCTTGATATATTTTATTACTGCTTGGGTGAATTATATAACTAAAGAGATGTGCTTCTTATAGTATTTCTTTTAAATTGTTAACATTTGCCACAAATTCTTCCTGTAATAATTTATCTTCATTTAAAATAAATTTTTTTTAGTTGACCTGCTTTTACCATATATAGGATTTTTTGAAAACCAATATTATGTGATAATGAATTATATGTTATGTCTTTCAATATTTATTGAACTGTTAGTTGATTCAATAATTTGAAATTTGTATTTTTAGTTTTTACCATTGAAAGTACTAATTTGTCTATATACTTAATCATTCGCTCCTATTGAATGAGTATGCAATTCCCACTGCTGAAAGTCTTTCAATTTAATGTATCTATAATCACATTTGCCTTTTCAATGTGATATTGTCTACCCAAATCATAATTTTTAATAAACTCTATCCATCATCTCGATCTTAAGTTGAGTTTCTTTTGATTAAATATATATGAGAGATTTTTAGGATCTATAAAGTTTTCGCACCTGACTCTATATAAGTAGTGTCTCCATATCTTAACTGCATAAATTTAAGATTGTCAATTTCAAATCATGGGTAGAATAATTTTTTCATAATTATTTAACTGCTTTGATGCATAAGTCACTATTTTATCATGTTGCATTATGAATATTTGGAATCCTTCTGTATCTGATGAAATAATCAATATTACAGCCATCATTAAATATGTTTTCAACTTTTAAAAAGCTTCTTTATACTAATTGTTCCATTCACATTTCATAGTCTTTTATGTTGACCTTGACAATGTCATTACAATTTGATAAAATCCTTCTAAAAAATTCATGTAATATCTTACAATTCCTAGAAAACTTCACACCTCTAAAACTATAATTAGCCTCGTCATCCTACAGTAGCTTTAACTTTGTTGTGATCCACTAAATATCTTCACCATTGATTACATGTCCAAAAAATATTACACTTTTAAATTATAATTTATATTTTGAGAATTTAGCATATAACTTATTTTTCCCAAATGTTTGAAGTACTCGAAGTTAATGGTTGGAATGGCTTCCTTCATCTCCCGAATAAGTCAAAATGTTATCTAAATACAATTGGAAATATGTTCAGATTTGAATGTTTTATTTATAAATTTATGAATTCTACCAAGCATTCGTTATTTCAAATGGCATTGCCACAAATTCAAATTGGCTATATCTTATTTTTAATTCAGTCTTGATGATGCATTCCTCTTTTATGTACAATTGATGATATCCAGAATGCATATTAATTTTAGAGAAAATTGTAGCTCCCTTAAGCTAACCAAACAAATCATCAATTCTTGATAACGAGTACTTATTTTTTACTAATGAGCTTACTCAGATCTCTGTAATCAATACATATAATGAAACTTCATCCTTTTTCTTACAAACAATATTAGAGCTCCTCATAGTGATAACATCAAAACATCTAAAGTTGTACAAATTTTTAAAATATCCAATCATAATAATTTTATAATTCAAAATACTCTAGGTTGAGTATTCTGTCAGCTTTGATTTTGAATTGGAGTTGATGCCACTGATTCTACTACTCGCTGTCCGCTACTGATACAGTTCAACATTTGCTTTTATTTCTCTTGAGATCTTTGTCTAAGTATAGGACGTTTTTTAGCTGTGTCCAGGTTCATAAAAGAAGATATTTGTTATAAGAAGGCATACATCCTTGTGTTGCCTCTCACATTTATATCAATTATTCATGCTAAACTGACTGTTATTGTTGCTTGGTTTTACTTTCTGTCAATTTGGTTTTTTTCATTAAGAGTGATCTAGACTGAATATAACCATTCACATCTTTATTTGTTCTCTTATGAAATTCATGCCTCCTCTGAGTATTCTGAATATCCTTTTCAACTCTACTTGTGTTAACCTCCATATAATATCCAAAATTGAATGAAACGAATGCATGTCGGCTGTAATCCATGGGATCCACGATATCTGCCCGAAATCCCCTTTTTTTTCTCCTGAAATCAGCGGAAATCCTGCTGAATCCGGCGCCGAAACAGTCGCTTCTTCCCTTATTTCCCGCGATCGTCTCGATCGAGCGCCCTTGCACATCGTTAAATACCGACCCAAAGCCCTTGCTCCTGGCTCTGCTTCCCGTTCTCCCTCCTTCCACGACACTTCCATTCGCTGCTCTGTCCCGAAGCATCTCCACTCTCGTCGACCTCCTTCCTCTCCGACCAAATCCCTTCATCTCCACGACTCATCTTTCCTTGTCCTAAGCCACCGAATCTGTAGAGCCAAACAAAGCTCTGTCCGAGCTCAGTCGCTCAAGCCGGCCCCCTTGTTGCTTCCGATCCAGAGAAAGAGAGAGAGAGAGAGAGAGAGAGAGAGAGAGAGGAGAGGAGAGGAGAGGAGTTCTCCTTACCAGAGCAGCCGCCCCCCCTCACGATCTCCCTTCCTCACGCAAAGCCAGCCCGTCTCCCTACTCATATACCCGAACTCCACCCGTCCAAACCGAGCCCCTCTACACCTCTCTCCGACGTTCCCTCCCTGTTTTGACAAAAAAAAAACAACACAAGGGGAGCTCGCTTGCCGTGAAGGTAACTCACTCCCATTCGCGCGCTTCTTCGTGACACAGAATATTTAAATTCTCTAGCTCTCATTCTTAAGTGTTGATCATGCAACAAGGATCAAATGGAGAGATACAATAATATCCTCATGCTTACAACACAAAGTCTTCAATGAGTATTCATCATTCCAATGGAGAAGCCAATTCATCATGCAAGATTCAATCTAATCAAATGAATTGAATCATATAAGCAATGGAGGCTTATGTTGAATAAAATTTTCAATGTTGATTAGTAATGACTTGCAATGCTAGAAGATTTATGATAGACATTTGCAAGATCATTATAGCAAGAACATTATAACATTCCCGTAGTTAACATCAAGGTACAAATAGATATTAAAATGCATGTGAGCGATGCAACAATTTGTCAGTCATTAGACAGGGAAGAGTTGGTGATGAATGCAATTCACCCGATGATCAGTGCTAACTTATATATAGACACAACAAGCCTATGAGTGTTGACAAGTGATAATTAATGAGTGCTATGATACTCCTACAATCAATAACAATCCAGTTCTGATCAAATGCAGTGATTTCCCACAAGCAAAGATGGTCAAATTATTGCGAGTGCAACCTACAGACCGTCGTGGAGGATTCATCATATGCACTAAATGTCGTATACGAGCAGAATGCCAAAAGACTTCAACAAGTGCAAGCCTTACGGCCAAAGAAGGAGATTAGTTAGTGTACTATGATCCACCTCTAGAAATCAACAAATAGTGCACGACAGTCTACCTGTACAAAGCAGCGAACAACTCAATTCAGAAGCTTCTACGATACGCCACCAGATCCGCAACTTCTATGCAAGCGGACAGAAGGCGTCTACAAGTACTTTCAAAATACCCTTGCACGTGCACTGTAATTTGTATACACATAGGTACACTAAACGGGGTAAATACAATCTTAACCCGCAAGGGCCCCGGCGAGCGTGTTATTGGTACACACGTGACATCTAGGGATGCTGCGCGAGTTAACAAGTGAATTCAGGTTCGAAACCGATCCTTCTATACGGGTCAATAGAAGTTGACAAGGTTCGAACCATTAAGCAAATATAAAGTTGTGGCGACCGGTATATTTGCTTTAAAACATTCATATTAGGCCTTCAAGGCCTATAACAATACGAATTCACTATCAAGGGCATAAAGCCTACGAAACCCGATCCTCAGTCAATAGCTCGGGCGTTAAATCCTTGAGATATGAATCAATAGGATATGATCGATAGGGCACAAAGCCCTCTGTTAGCTAAGGTGGATTCAAATTTGTCCCCTTAGACAGACATTCACCCCACAAGGTCCCCTTGCACGAAGCAACCCATGGCTGCCGACAAGGATCCTTCTGTCAGGTTGGGTCGACTACCTCCTCTAACGAAGTAGACCAGGGACCATGATGGCTCGGGACGACGGAACCATGGGATCTTGATCAGGTCTATCATCTATTCCCCCACCATACACTTTAAGTTCCAGATGGTGAAAATTCCAGTTTTAAATATCAAATTTCTCAAATCTTTTAACCCAAATCCAAATCCAATTTCCAATTTCTAAACCCTATGCTGCTACTATATGCCAGATAACTCGTATCTATACATATCTGATTGACGACTAGCCTTAATCGAAAGTTCTCTCTCATGATTGGGAGGGGTAATTAACTATAGGGGCTTGCGCCTATAGGAAACCAGAACTCAGATCATAAAGTCCTCGCAAAATGAGGGCGAAATCTCTGGGTAGTGTCTTATCTACAAATCCATCTGCCTTCCAAAATTTACCCCGGAACTTATCCGTTAAAACTCCCCTCGCCGAATAAAAAAAAGAAAAGCGAAGGGAGGCCGGGGCCGAATTTTCGGAGCCCACAACTTGACGTGCTTTCCACCAAAATAGAATCATCATCAATCCCTAAAAGAACTAGAGTTGTTTGATTGCATCCTTTAACCTTGATAAAATCTATGGCATTTTCTCTCTGCAATATGAACCAACTAAAGTGCATAGCTTTATAAAATAATAAATTCAGTTTTATATTGCATTACTGGTCTCTCTCGTAAAATAGCCTCAAGAACTTAACTTGAATTTTTCTCTTTATAGGAAAGGTACAAATTGGTTTCTGAAAACTTATGTAAATGATTCTCATTTAATCTGAATACTAGACATTCCTCCGAACTTATCTTGATATAGCCCCCCTCCATCATCTTTCAACCTCTCCATCTATTACAACTATAATCAATAAAATATTTCTCTCGTTTGGGCAAAATATATCCAATATATTATTGATACACAATAGCCAATTTTCCACCTTTATAAGCCATTCAATTTACTTAAGCAGTGGTGGTCGCATATTTGAAATAATTTCAGATACTTAACCGCAAAGTTGTTACTGTAATTTCCTCCCAAAGGTTATGATATCAAGTCCTAAATTAATTTAGTTGCCATCATCATTTGGGGTAAAGCATTAGTATTGACAGTAACACTCGGTATAGTTATCTTTAGATTCTTCTTGGAATTAGCTATAGTCCAGCAATTTAAAAGAAAAATATCTAATTTGACCCATAATGGCATCAATTTAACTCCTAAAATTTTGTAATCATCGTAATGACTTTTTCAGTATAATTCATATCCAACAGAGTAGTTTTGATACCACTTTTATCAAAATTCAGCCTGAGTACTTAGAATACCAATTTTAGAATAGCAATCGGATAACGATGAAATTCTTTCAGCACTAATTATATAATCAGATAGATAACATCCAAACATTAAATAGAGCCACTTCTATAAATTTTAGTTTTAAATGAATATAACATAATATTTACCTATTTTTAGTTGAATTTTTTTCTGTACATGAAGTATTATCAATCGGTCATTTTCTCGCTTAGGGATTTGCTTGAATTGTTCAATTTAATGAGTTGAGTTTTTTATGTTAAACTCAATGGTCAATTACAATTTCATAGTATAGCATTAATAATGAAACATGCCAATTAGTGGTTGTTGACCTACCGAATAAAACGAAAAAGGGATATTGTGCATACCTGCTCGAAGCCATCCCTCGCACATCGCACGCCGACATCGCTTCTCCCCACGTCGCCTGCACGACTCGCTTGCGTCGTTAAATAGCCGAAGAGACTAGGCCTTCGTCGTTAAATACCACATTGCTCACTCTATTCTCCGATCTCTCTCTCTAGCGTGCTTCTTCGTCGTTGTTCGACTTAGCTCATTCGATGACTTTCCTTCCTGTTGGAACGAAAGTCACCACAGTTTGATCGGAATCAACGATCGGAGCTCGGCACTATGAAGGAAACTTTCTCCTCTCCCGCGCTGCTTCTCCGACTCCTTAGTTGTTGTTCGACTCTGCACCTTCGACGGTGTTCCCTTCTGGTTGGATTGGAAGTTACGCCCTTTTGATCAGAACCAACGACGGAGCTCTCTCGCAGTCTTCCGCCCCTTCCTTGCTGTTCGACTTTGCTCCCCGGCGACTTCCCTTCCTGTCAGTGCAGAAGTTACAACATTTTGATCGGAAACAAGGGGAGTTCGTCAGCTGTGAAGATAACTTTCTACCTTTCGAGTGCTTATTCGGCCAAATCTCGTAAATCCGCCAGGATGAGGGATTCAATATATATATATATATAGTTATGATTATTTTAATTAATTCTAATTAATTATAATTTTTTTTATCTAATTAATTATAATTTAATTTTTATTAATTATTATTAATTAATTATAATTTATTAAAATTAATTAATATCATTTAGTTATAATTAATTGTGAATTAATTATAACTTATGATTTTCTCCCTAAAGTCATTTTTCGGTATTTGTGGCGCGCCAAGGGACCACCCGTGTATGCTTTTCTTAGCGTGGTGGGAGGAAACTTGGTGCGGTGCTTATAACGAAACAGGCGATCCTTGTGCGCGCTTTTCTTAGCACGACAGGGCAAAAACATAAGTACCCGTACACTAGGAATGAAATGCCTTTTTCAAATATCTACTTTTAAAGACCCATGCACGCTTTTCTTGGCGTGGTGGATGACAAAGACTACGGCCGCGGTGTCTCACAATACCGACCGTGCATGTCTTTCTTGACGTGTCGAGTAAGCTGTCTCTTGATTTTTTCCCTAAATGGGGGAGACGTCAGGAGGCTGCCAAAATTTTGTTTAAAGACAAGGACTTCAACTATAAAGGACATTAAGGGACTCAAGCTTTCAATTTGAGTGATAATGGACATTGAAATGAACTTGGAAAAGATATAAAGAGCTTTAATTCAATTTGGACATAAATGAAAAATACAAAATGATATGCTATAACTTGAACCTCATTTGATCATGACTTGAACAATAATGAGGACTTGCAATTTGACCCATGAGGACTTGAATCAAACTCAACCAAAAGGACTTGAACTTACTACCTGAGCTACACATGGCTTCAATTCGCTTGGACTACGAAGAACTTGATTGAAACTTGACTTGAATAATTGAATTCAAGCGAAGACTTAGATGAATTACAAAGAACCATATTGAATTCGAACAAACTACAAAGGACATGAAATTGATTTGAATTTGAACTTGATATAAGAGAC
Organism: Dendrobium catenatum; assembly: GCF_001605985.2. Taxonomy (NCBI): domain Eukaryota; kingdom Viridiplantae; phylum Streptophyta; class Magnoliopsida; order Asparagales; family Orchidaceae; genus Dendrobium; species Dendrobium catenatum. Next base: position 195,046 of record NW_021319330.1, read on the forward strand.
TTGAACAATCAAAATAAAAGATCATCTGTTATTCAAACATCACTTCTCTTCTTCTAAGCTGAGAAAATAGAAGACTTGTGACACTGAACATGGCTCATCTACATGTAAGCAATCATGTCCATCTGTTACAAACATAAGATCAAAATGCAGTTAAGTGTATCAAGTCCTACAAGCAATGGGGGTCAAATGTATGAAGAAATTAGCAATGAGTGGAATTCATCCAACACTCATCATACACAATGCAACACATTTGAAGCACATACGAGTCCCTACGAGGACAATTGCACCATGCTTGCAATGACAACAGATGGTTGCAAAATGCATGTGTATCTTATATGCATCATTCAAAACCTCAATACAAACAATAATTTGCCTGTTGATTGAAGAAGGCGACACTTGAGATCAATAGCAGAGGACCCATCGCCGCAAATAAGTTGTGAATGACCAAGGTGGACATAAAGCAGATGTAATAGACTCCTACGACAATCCTTACAAGATTGAGGAACATTGGCTCTTTTACGAACACTTCTAGGAGGCCATAGTGAATACAATGGGTTCCTGTAAATAAATACGAGCCACTTATGGATAACATCAGTGGGTATATCGTAAGCACAACGAACCCTAGTGGACACAAGCATAAACATCACCTACAACAACGATTATTGAGATTTGCAAGTACGTCAGATATGAAGACAACTCGATGTGCGGAGAATGACACCTCCCGACAGAATGGAAGGGATGTTTGAATAAATTCGAACTAAACTTCTTGGTGTTTCAAAATTTCTTCTTGGTTCTATACTTGAGAAGAAAATAGTTCTAACATCCATGAACACTATAATTGACAAGTGTACTTAAATACATCTATTCATTTTGAAGACCAACTATGCAAAGGTCTACTATACTAAAGATCCAGAATGGAGTTTCTTTCAAAGCAGCGATCACGAATTTCAAGAAGGACCTCCCGGTGAACGAGAAAGGGGGAGTCAACATCAGGATGATGAGGTGCCTCCTGACATCTAGATAATATTGCCACCGGGTCCGCAACATCTATGCAAGAGGATAGAAAGCGTCTATAAATATTTCAAAATGCCCCCGCACATACACCGTAATTTGTATACACATATGTACACAAAAAAGGGGGGTATGCAATCACCAGACCTGCATGGGCCCCGGCGAGCATGTTATAAGTACACACGTGACGTCTAGGGATACTGCGCGGGTCAATAAGTGAATTCAAGTCCGAATCCGATCCTTCTATGCGGATCAATTGGAGTCGACAGGGTTCGAACCATCAAATAAATATACTATTACGGGCACCGGTATATTTGTCCTAATACATTCATATTAAGCCTTCTAGGCTTATAATAATGAGAATTCACTAACAAGGGTATAAAGCCTCCGAAATCTGATCCTTTGTCGATAACCCGATGGAGTCGACAAGGTTCATCTACAAATTGCAACTATTTTCAAATGAAAATGACCCCTTACATCCTAATGATGGCCGTGTTGAATGAAGATCTCAACCGAATATTTTCAAATGTCATCCAAATACTCACAAAGTCCAAAATCCAAAAATTCAAAAAAAAAATCCTGAAAATATTTAAAATTCAAAATCCAATTATCATTCTTTAAAGCAGAATTCATCCACCCTCCTTAACAGTTTTCCTTGGTGGACAAATTGAAATTTACTTCAGCTCACATAGAGCTAATGCCTGGTCGAAAATATCACTAGGATCCATTCTCAAACAATCTCTTGCTAGTAAGGACGTGGTACATGTCCTCTAACCGGCGGTGCTGCCAAATGGCACTGCAGGATAAACGGTTATTGACCCAGGGCCCTCTGAACCGAGAAGTTTTGCCGCCAAATGGCACCAAAAAATACCTGTTATGGCCAGAGCCGATATGTTCCTCAGTGGCATCAAGTCCTTGAGATATGAATCAATAGGATATAATCGATAGGGCACAAAACCCTCTGTTAGCTAAGGTGGATTTAAATTTTTTCCATTAGACAAACATTCAACCCATGTCTACAAGGTACCCTTGGACGAAGCAACCTATGGCTGCCGACAAGGATTCTTCTGTCAGGTTGGGTCAACTTCCTCTGACTAAGTAGACCAAGGACCACGATGGCCCGGGACAATGGAACCATGGGATTTTGATCGGGTTAATCATCCATTCCCCCACCATCCGTTTTAAGTGTAAGGTGGTGAAATTTCTATTTTAAATATCAAACTTTCCAAATTCCCAACTTCAAACCTAATTCCCAAATTCAAGCCCATGTTGCTACTATATGCTAGGTAACATGTATCTCTACGTATCTTATTACAACTAACCTTAATCAAAAGTTCTCTCTCGTGATCAGGAGAGGTAATTAACTATAGGAAAAATAACACAACATGAAGAGATCTGAAGACACGCCAACCAGAGAAAGTACCCCTCAACACAGCTATCAGTACCAGGAGAAATCAACCCAATGGTCTACCCCCAAATGACATCCAGGTAAAGACTGAGCAGATACCCACCAAACACTTTTCTCATAGCAATAATGCCCCAAGAAGCAAGGCAATGTAAGGCCAAACAGAAATGCCCCAAACAGCACAACAAAGAACTGAAAACCGAGCACCCAGAAACCAAAATAGAGAATAATAAACCAACCAGCAAAAGCCCACTAATGCTCCAACAAAACCAAAGCTGAAAGCACAAACCAGACCAGTTAATCTAGCACAAAAAAACAACCACTAAACACCGTACCCAGCACATACCAAAGGCACACCCAAAAACCATTCTCCAAATAAAGACACAACCAGTAAATACAAGAGCTACTCGAGCATGAAGAGCTCAGGATGGAATGAAAACCGCGAACATCATAAGGTAGGACCTGATGCCACTCAATCCAACCCAAAGGCCTTCCCCCAACATACCAGAAATAAGCATAAGGGATCACCCAAAGAGTCACCCAACCAAAATGAACCAGATAACACCATAGCAAGCCCTGATTAGACAGCACTTCCCTACCTTTCTAGAGTTCCAGGAATTCAACACATAAATCCGAAAACTCCTAAAATGCTTAATAGAGAAGAAAAGGACAACTAGTATGCGCCCGTCAATGATCCAGCCAAAAGCCCCGTAATGCTTCAGCAAAATCAAACCAACCACCAGATCCTGAAAGAGCCAGCCCCAAGAAGCCAAGAAAAAATTCCAGCCCTCTAAGAACCCAAAGGAGGAGAGCAACAAACAGGTCACCCATCAAATGGAGGTTGCAATCATCGCTCAACCCGAAAAAACTATTGCAAAACCAGCAGAAATCCACCAACACAGAGAAAGCAAAGCCTAGGAGCCCAGCTAGATAAAAACCTAGACAAGAAACCTCAAAACCAAACCAAACAGCAAGGCTGGGCCAACCGAAAGAAACAACAAAACAAAGGGGAAAAATTAACTTCTAACATAAGGAAACGAGATTTTGTCTAATCTAAAGAGTCCTTTCAAAGGAGTAGGAGCATTGGCTTCGACAATGTCCATAAAACATTTAATCCCAGCCCCAAACCGAGCCAATCAAATCGCACAAGCATTACCTTCCTTAGCCACATTAGAAGTATCAACAGAGATGAAAACCAACAAATGTTTAATATCCCTAACAATATAAAAAGCGTCAGCTTCACAAACCAAATCCACCTCATTAAAAAGACATTGAATATTAAAAGAGGGCTCAGTCTCAATAGTAAGGCTAGCAATGTCAAGGGACATACAACATCTTAAGCCATAAAGAATGGAAGTAAGAATAGCAATAAGAGGTTTACCATTATGAAGAGGCCCCGCAAAGCTAATAACAACGTTACCAAGGCAATCTCTAATAAGACCACCACACACCATATTAGGACTAACATCATCAATACCAACATTCAGCTTGAAGCAACCCACATCAGATTTAACCCAAGAGACAGAGCGAGGAAAAGGAGGGGGCAACAAAACCTACATCTTGATCCCTAATTTAGAAGCAGCCTCATGATAATCCTTGAAATCTTTAAAAGAAAGCAAATTAACATAAACCAAATTAAGCAGTTTATCCTTCACATTCTTAATAACCCGTTGAAAATCCATTTTAATACCATTAAAAGGAGAATTGTTTCTTTCCAACCAAAGAAACCATAAAATCAGGGAAGAAGTAACATTTCTAATATGACCTTTAGAATTGACAAACCAAGCATTGAGGAGTGTAAGAATAGACATATTCGCATTCAAAGCATTTAATTTGAAGATATCATCAAAATAACACCAAGTTTTAAGGGCAAGAAGTCCAGAAATAAAAACGTGATGCATACTCTCATAGTGAAAATAACATTGACACTTAGAAGGAAGAACAAAACCTCTTTTGATCAAATTGTCATCCGTAGGAATAAATTTATGTAAAATTCTCCAAATGAAAGTAGCAATAATAGAAGGAATACTTTTATGCCAAATCCTTGAAAAAATAGAAGTAACCACATTCTTAGTTCTAAAATCATTCCAAAGCATCTTTTAATCTAAAATGCCATCACTAGCCAAATTACATAAAATCACATCATTAGAATCCAAGTTTAAAGGAAGAGTGAGGATGTTTTGAATGATACAATCAGGAAGAACATTAGCAAGCTTCTCATAATCCCAACAATTATCAGTAATGAAATAATTCACCTTAACAACAGCAGTAGACGTGGAATTAATGAGAGAATCAATACAGCATGAACTTAACCATTGATCCTGCTAAAAAAAATATTACCACCCCCAAGGCCCTAAGAGATATGAGTCTCCATCTCCCACCTGAGCTTACACATTATCTGCTAAACTTTAGAGTCACCAATATTAAAAGCACAAGTAGAAGGATGCTTCCCAACACAATACTTAGAAAACATAATATTAGCCCACAAGGAAGACTTAGCACGAAAATTAAATCATAACTTGTAGGAGAAAGCATGAGCCAGGTCAGCCATGCTTTTACAACCAAGGCCACCCTCTTTAAGGACCCCACAACACTTATCCCAGGTAGCCCAAGCAATTTTAGAGTTACTACTAGTACCTTTCCAAAAAAACTTGTCAATGATTTTATCAATTCTATTACAAACTAACTTAGTAGGAAGAAGAGTTTGAAAAGAATAGACAGGGAGAGAGCATTGAACACTTCTAATAAGAATAAGCCTGCCCCCAAAACTCAGCAAATTAGACTCCCAAGAGTGCAGTTTATTCTGAACAGAGGTAATCAAATCATCAAACGAACATGATTTTTTTTCTGCTTCTAAAGAGCGGAATACCAAGATACTTTATAGGTAATTGACCATGCACAAACCCAGTCAGATCTTTAATAGCTGAGATACGATCAAGATGCATATCCTTAGAAATAATAAAATAGCATTTCTTATTGTTCAAAGACAGGCCACTAACAGTGTAAAAATAATAAAAGAAATCCATAAGTTTATTAATCTTATTACGGGAAGCATTCATAAAAATGATGAAATCATCGGCAAAACAAAGTTGGGATAAGGGAAAACTCACTCTAGTTCTGAAATAAAAGTTGGGGTGATTATCAAACAAGTGAGCAATGCTTCTAGACAGATAATCCACAATAATAATAAAAAGAGCAGGAGATATAGGGTCCCCCTATCTTAAACCATGAGATGATTTAAAAAAATCAGAGCTCTTACAGTTGATAATGAAAGAAAAACAAGAACCTTCAATGCAGTTTCTAATAAGGTTAATAAAAGTTAAATTAAAACCAAACAGTCGCATGATATTATAGATGAATTGTCAACTAATATTATCATAGGCTTTGGAGATATCAAGCTTGAGGATAGAATTGCCACCCCTCACCTTGACCTCCAAATCATGGCAGAATTCCTGGGCAAGCAAGATATTGTCAGAAATATTGCATCCTTTAACAAATCCCATTTGGAAAGGAGAAATAAGTTTAGGAAGAACAGAACTAAGTCGGGACATAAAAATTTTGGAAAGAAGTTTATTGAAAAAAGTGCAAAGACTAATAGGTCTGAAATCATTCCCATTATTAGCATTATTATTCTTATGGATAAGAACAATAAAAGTATAGGAGAAAAATTTAGGCATAGTATGACCAGCAAAAAAATCTAGAACCGCAGCATAAAGATCCTCTTTAATGATATCCCAAGTTTTTTGAAAAAATTTAGTAAATCCATCAGGACCAACCATAGATTTTTCATTCATACCAAAAACAATATCTTTTAATTCATCTAAAGAAGGAATTCTAGAAAGAGAAGAATTCTCCTCCACCGAGATGATATTAGAGATAATAGCAGGGTTAGAAATATTACTAGGGATAAAAACCTTATTGAGCCTAACCTAAAAGTGTTGAACAGCCAACATGGCAATCTCCTCAATATCCTCAATAATAGAACCATCCTCACGAGAAATTTTATTAATATAATTCGAAATACGTTTCCTTTTGACCAGAGCATGAAAATACTTCGTATTATTATCACCTTCCAACATGTGCTTAGCAGCAGCCTTTTGTTTCCAAAAGGTTTTCTCTTGAGCATAAATTTTAAAGAGATTAGCCTTAACCTCTTTAAGTAAGGTAAAATTAGCATCATAAGGAAAACTTTGACAGTTAAAATTAACATTATTGACATTCTCTTTAGCATTTAAAATATTAGTAAAGATATTTTTAAAAACATTATGGTTCCACCAGTTTAAGTCTTTTCAACTTAAACTAGAGCCTATTCATACCAAAAATGGAATTATCAGGGTGCAGCTGCGCATTCCAATTATCCTGAACAATATTCAGAAAAGAATCATGTTGAAGCCACATATTTTTGAAATGAAATTGAGAAAAAGAATTCACTTGTCTCGTATTAAGCGCAAGAAGTAAAGGAGAATGATCAGAAAGAGTACGACTAAGATGCTCAATAGAAATGGAACTAAAAGAATTAATCCAATTGTCATTAAATAAAATGCGATCCAACCTTTGTCATAAATGCCCTCTGTTCCAAGTAAACTGGTTACCCGAGAAGCCAATGTCAATAAGATTACAATCCAGAATCATATTATTAAAATCTTCCATATAATGAGAATTAGGAGAAACTCCCCCAATACGTTCCGAAGGGTTAGAGATGGTATTAAAATCACCACCCACCAACCAAGAAAACGTACAAATGCTATGAAAATCAAGCAATTGCTCCCAAAGAACTTTACAAATACCACGAGAAAAAGCAGCATAAATGAAAGAAGCACAACAATTGAGATTTAAAACTTCAATATTACAATGCAACACTTGAGTAAAGTTACCAAGAATGTCAATACGAATAGGATCTTTCCAAAACACCCAAATCTTATTCGCACAATTAGCAAAAGCATGTTTAAAACCAAGAAATCTAGTAGTACTAATCAAATTAGATATATTGACTAGAGGCTCAAGTAATACTAAAATAGAAATATTATGTATACAACAAAGGTTATTAACCTGCAATCGAGATGAAGAACATCCAATACTTCAAATGTTCCAAATAATCGATTTAAACATAAATAACAAAAATTACCGACTAGTATGTGATCAAGTATTTCTACCCAATTGTAAAACAAGGTTCTTACTTTTCCTACCACATTTACTTTGAACTTTAATAAAGCAAATATCATTGTCATATTTAGCATAACATTTTGCAGAAAATTCTAATTCCTTATTATTAGTAAGATCATCAAGAGTATGCTGGGAGGAAGAGGGGGACTTACAGTCAGCAATACCATGTTTTTCCTTACCCTTTTGAGAAAGCTCACCTTCCTCCAACAATTCATCATCCTCATTTACATTGTTATTAAGACCAAGATCAACATTTTCCTTTTCAATCAAGTCCTCATTAAAACCCAACATGTTATCATAAATAGTCCGCATTAATAGGGTCCGAATGTTCAATCACTAAAGGTAATGAACCAACATCCAGAGGTATAGGAGCATCATCCAACCTAGAAACATTCCCTTCCGTTTCAACAACAAGCAAATTAACTTCTTGAACAAGAGTACACTATTTTCGTTGATATTGTTTAGTGACAGCTTTATCTTTGCGGAGGTGGGGATGCAACCTAAAACATTCACTAAAATCATGCCCATGCATTTTACAATGAGTGCAAAAAATAGGCAAGTTTCTAAAATCCACTTTTTGGAATTAACCATTAAGCTCTGAACCTATCCACACTTCAATCGGATGCTTTTTAGAAACAACCAGTCCCACAAGAACCCGAGCCACAGAGGGTCGGGATATAGAAGCAGTGGCCTGATCAGTTTGTAAAGGTCTCCCAAAAATCGAAGCAAGGCCAAACAAAATTTGGGAATTAAAAAAGTGCAATCTTAAGTTGGAAAAAGAAATTCACACAGGCGCAATAGGCGATTCTTCCCTCACATCAAAGTTAGGCGTCCACTTGAGGATTTGCATTTGACAAGCTTGAATATAGTAGGACCTTCGCGCAAAGATACGACTATAATCCATGTCGTTCGTTAACTGGATAGCCACATGATGAGGGTCCAGCAAGCCAACGTGAAAAGCACCATATAATTTCAAACTACCAAAAAATTTTCGAATCACATCCAGATTAGGGCAACGTAAGAGAAATTTACCAACAAGAGTAAGAACAAAAGGAGCGGCTAACTGTGAAACAACCACATCATCGAACAAAAGTGTTGGGCACCCCTTAAAAGAGGAATGCACAAAGTGGAGTTTAGGAGTAGATGAGGAACCAGAAACAACATCCTTGAAGGACCGAGAACGACCCTCAGGGATGGAAGTTATCGGAGGGGTTGATGACGATGGGGTCGTCATCTCCCGAAGAGAAAACTGAGGAGAACACCAAACTAGATTGCGAAAAGCTCAGAAAAAAGCCAGATAATACAAACAGTAAGCGAGAAACCAAACCAGGGAGCCAGAAGGCCAAGATCCACCGACCGAACGCCAACTTCCGAATGGAAGCCCTAGATCGCCCAAAAATCGCAAGGGAGAGCACAACGGTGATTTCACTTTGCTTCTTCTCAATTTGATCACTTGTAAGTTCTATAAACTATTAGTTTGCATTCTTTAGGGTGCAACTTAATCATCAAAGATATAATTATATCAATCTATGTTGGCAGTTTAGAATTATATTTATGATATAATTTTTAATTAAATTTTGAATAGCGCACTTAACCCTTAGATTTTCAAAAGAAATTCTTGTCTCCAATTCTTTGTTTAAATTATATTAAGATATTAAATTATATCAAAACAACATTGGAGATGTCGAACATCGTCAAAGTAATGTTGACGCATCGAACATTGTCAAAGTAATGTTGACGCATCGAACATCATCAAAGATAATGTCAAACATATCAAACGTCACTAAAGGCAATATCAAACAAACCAAATTATTATTTTATGTTTGTATTGCTTATTATATTATATGAAATATTAATCAAAATAATATATAAATAAGTTCCAAATTTTACCTCCAATTATTCATCTTCTTCGTTGCACGTGATCATACTATCCAACGCATTCTCATCTTCTTTGTTGTCAGACTTCATCGAACAATTTAATTAACTCATATTGAAATTATAAGCCTCTCTTTTCATCAAAAGAAATTTTACTTACCCAATTTATTTTTAACTGCTTCAAACTTTTTTAGTAATTTCAGACTTTCTCACTCTACATTACATAATGTTAAATTGTTAACGATCAGTTTTAATGCTATCTCTTTCATTGATCGCAGCAACATAGCTCTCTTTCCCTTTTTTGCACCAAAACAAAACCCCTCCACTGCTCACTAACACTCGGTCTCTGACTACACTAAACTGAAACACAAAATACATGAACCTTCCTTGGTCGCCTTCACTTGCTCGTAACGACCCTCATACTCCATCTTTGTCCCCACCGTTGAGGTGACCACTAGTCACGGCCATCTCTTTTACAGATACAATGCATTAATTATCTAAATACAAACCTCATCTTGTATAGTTGTTACTCATTTTATTTGAAATATAGTCCTTATGCACTTTTTGCACCCTAAGCATGTTGCAAACTCATCTTGGAAGGTCATTTTTAATAGTTTTATTTTGTTCATAATGCCGGGCATATCAATCAGCTAATTCAGCGTGATGATAAACGACTATATTAATGATTGTTGATGATAGAAGAGAGAGTATCGTGATTCATAGGAAAATAGTGGAATTGAACAAGAATTTATTTTTTTCCTGAAATGGATATGAATATGGTATGAGTGAATATCTAGTATGCAATGTATTTTGACTTTTGGTCTTCAAATTTACCTTAATTGATATGGCTTCAGAACCCTTTTCGCTGAATGGATATGACTTCATCTTAAGCCATAAAAAAATATTGGAATCGGATTAAAGTGAGCTTTGCCAAGAACATTTCATAAGCTAAAAGCCCTGTAGTTAAAAAAACTGATTTGCAGCAAAATGATCATTCGATGTTCATTAATTTCTATGATTATAGTCAATATAAACAATTTTGCATGCTTCTGTATGCTAGGCTAAACTTTAAAACATGCAAAATACTTTTGTAATCTATTGCCTGTTTGGTTTGCATTTTTAGAGTAAAAGACACTTTATCTCTGGTACGACTGATTGGAAGCATTTAATATTTTAATTTTTTAGATGCTTGCAGCTCTGAAGAAAGCTCCAAGTTCAACTAGCATGGCAAGCTTGAAAGCATACATTGATCCTAGTTTGAAGGATTTATATCCGCACGATTGTGTTTATAAGGTAAAAGTTGGCTAAGTTTGTGGTAATTAGTCATAATGTTAAATGGAGATGGTATTATGAAATATATTGGTTTCTCGTAGCATTTATTTGTTTTCTTTTGAGAGTCCAGCTTTCAGATTTGTAAGAATAAACGATTCCGAGAAGATGTAATTGCCTAGAAGAAAATTTGGTTACAATTTTCAGAAGATGCTCTTGTTTCAAAATATTGAGTTCTTTTCACTTCACCTTTGCTGTATATAAAGTTTGTGTTTTATAAAGTCATTAAGCCACATTATTGCAAATGCATTTTTGTTTAATACTGTCAAAGGTTTTTGTTCTATTATTATCATTGATGTTATATCTAATTTCACATAAGATTATGTGATATTTTCTCTTTTTTAACTAAGAAGTTAGAGACTTGTCCCTTCTCATTAAGAAGAAAAAGAGAATGTAACGATAGGAGAATATAAGAAACAAAACTAAATGAAAAATCATAAACCTTCCTTAAGTAATTGAGATAAGGCTGATGATAATGATGATTTTTTGTCATGGTAACCCCTAAGAAAATTGTATTAGTATTTTTTTTATGACAGATTTGAAGGTAGGACTGGTCAGAGTGTTTAAACAAAAAAAATTGTTGACATCCTGTACTAAATTCTATTTGATTACTACATAGCCGGAACAGCCATATTTTTGCTTAAATGCATTTCAATCATTTTTCAATTGAAGAATATTCATTAAGGAGGTCTATTATGGCACCTTTGAAGTGTCCCTTTGATATATATATATATAATGTACACATGTTAAAACTATAACATCACGTTGCCTAAAACTTCTGCAGTTATGGCTATAGCCTTTCCTCCTTTTTAACATTAGTTGAGTTTATGTAAAATAGGGCATGTTTTTCAATACCAATAATTCATGTTTCTAATGATCTTACACTCTTGATTATTAGTTTAAAAACCCAACTATGAATGTAGTATCCATTGTTTATATTGAGTTATATATACTAGTATATCAAATTTTTCCTTTTATTTATTGCTTCATTCTGCAAAATTGATTTACCCACAAAACAAAATATATTCTCTCTCCTAACCACCGGATACTTTGCATTATAATCAGATGGCTGTGTTGGCGAAGGAATGTGTGGATGAAGACCCTATTCTGCGTCCAGACATGAAGCAAGTTGTGATTTCTCTCTCTCATATTTTATTGTCATCTGTGGAATGGGAGGCCACCTTGGCCGGAAATAGCCAAGTTTTCAGTGGCCTTGTTCAGGGAAGATGAGCTTTGATCTTTTTTTTTTTTTTTTTTTTTTTTTTTTTTTTTTTTTTTCATTTCTCGTTCCTCTTCCATGAATTCTTTGATTCCTTTAAAGTATAATTTACATTTGTTTCTCCTGTTTTGGATTTCAAGTGTTTGCCTTATGCAAAGAGAGAATTTTTTTTCATATTCCTTTATCTTGTATGAATTCATTTACTGGGAGCATGATTCTTGTATGTGTATTGCGTGGGATTACTGTTTTTCTCTTTCCAAAGTTTACATTTTCTTGCAGAATTTTTACATTAAGGTTTCTTTTGGAACGGTTTTTTTATTGCTTCTTAAAAATTTTTGTACTAAAATCCCGTTTTAAGAAACAATAAAAAAATCATCCCAAACGGATCCTAAGGGTTTATTCTTGTTTTATTTATTCACGTTTTGCATTTATAAAGCTAAGCTCTAGTTTATCTTTTGTACGGTAAACCATAAAGGATTAACATATCAGGCCAAGATCGTACAGATATGATTGGCTGGCTCTTTTTTCTTGTCCTTAAAAGTTCCACAAGCTGGAAGAGAGTTGAAGCACTCAATCCTATTTCTTGCTTTCTATCAATAATCAGTTGTAAGAGCCGAATTGAGTTTAATCTTGCTATATCACTGGGAATGTCAATTATGAGATGATCAAGTTTTTCTAATTTTAGCCTATACATGATGTAGAAATAGTAAAAATAGTAAAAGGTGTCAATTCTCTATTATAGGATTGATGATGGGCATGTTGAAAAGAAAAAGATGAAGCTATCTCTACAAGCCCTTCGTGATGCTTGCTGTGTTGGTATACTTTGGAGAACTTAACAAGGGAAGGCATGCTGGCTTCTTGGTTCATTAACAAGTAAATCTCTTTCTAGAAACCTTACAAAAAAGTATACTTTGATATTATCATTTTTTACAAAAACAATAGTAAGGTTTCTATGGAATAATTTTATTTCGCACAAAAAATTTGCCCTGCGTTACTCTTATTCATGGCTCATGGTATTACAAGGAATATTGTTGTGTACGCTCAATGTATTTTCTGTAATTCGAACAATGAAACCCCAAATCACCTCTTCTTATTTGCTGAGGAATTTTTATTAGACCTACTTTGTTACAGATTTTCAAGAACGTCAGCGAGAAAAGCTACAGTCAATCGGGCATGAAAAATCTATAACTTCTTATCATTAGCTGTTAGGGCTGCAAACGAACCGAGCCGAGCCGAGTATGTGAGTGTTCATGTTTGTGTTTGTTTAACATTAGCTTGTTCATGTTTGGAGATAGTTCTAAATGAAATATTTGGTCCTGGCCATTAAATTTCTCAAAAAAAAAAAATCCAAGAGATTCTTTTTTCAGTAAGATAATACCAATTATTTTTATTTCAACTTCTATAAGATGTTCTTGAAAATCATATTATTAATTATTAAAATTTTAAATTAAAATTAAAAATGTATCAGCCAATCAATCTCCAAATAAATTATTTATATTAACCAGAAATTATCAAGAGATTTAATTTTGAAGATATGCAATAGCATTTGAACAAGAGAAAAGAAAGGTACAAACCAACCTACGTGATAGAAAATCTATCACATTCTTTCCTAAACAAATCAACAATGCTTGAAGGAAGCTCTGCATAAATAAAAGTATCCAATAAAAATCTCCCAAGAGGGCATAACTAGAACAAACATCTGCCACTCTATTGCCCTCCCTAGAATAATATGAGATGTCCTATGTGATTTCTCCTTTACACACTAATATGCGTGATAGAGTTATGCTCACTTATTTGTTTCACTCAACCTTGGGTTCAGTGGCTCCTGTTTGAGACTACGAAGGCAATGGTGGCACAATTGGCAACAATAGGATTGAAAAAGAGCGGCATGAGGCAGATCCTGATAGCAATCTACGATTCTAGCACAAACATATCGACGATTGAATGCCCAATTTGCCTTGTTGAGTTTATCCAAGGAGAGAAGTTTCGGCTACTGCCGACTTGTAACCATGGGTTCCATTTTTGCTATATTGACAAATGGCTTTCATTAAAATCGTCATGACAACCTTGTTGTCATTCGCTCCTTGATAGTTATGTGGGCGGTGTCTACATAGATGTTGGGGAACGACTGGCCGATGTAAATGATATCCCACCGATGGCAATAGAAGTGGATGAGGTAAGTTGAATATCTTGTTTAAAAGAAATGACTGCTAGAGTTTAAAAATCATACTACGTAAAATATTTTAGGCAAACTTTAGTGTAATAACAATAATAATATATCAAGTGGTTCTTAAGTATCAAAGAGATAAGTTACTATATTGCAAAAGTTTGAATGATATATTATACTATAGAGGACAATGGATTGGGACTTATAATACCTTTTTAATTATTATTATTATTATTATTATTATTATTATTATTATTATTATTATTATTATTATTAATCTTTTCATCATTTATACTTATCTGCCTCAAAATTCATAAGAATTTATTTATTTATTTTTTATTTGTATATTGTTGAGAACAAAAGGGTGTGGGATCTACCATAAATCCATGGCTTAATTTATTTGGATGAAATTTTAGAGCTGCTTGATTTTATTAACATTATTCTATAATTAACATGAAAAATTTACAAGTAATATATTCTGTAATCGTTTATTTTTTTTTTTAGAATCTTGAGTCCTTTTGGATCCAAATCTATTTGTTGATGATATATGACCAACTAGCAAGTTAACTAGAAGAAAATAAGCCTTGAATTTATATGAGAATGGAAATAAGAATCCACTATCGAAGATCTCGAGTCCAAGAGCTGAAGAAGCTAAAAGATCTCAAATAGTCCAAAATATCGCAAATGTTTTTATTCACATTTTATGTACAGATATATGAGGGTTACAAGAAATGTCACATCTAAAAGAAGATTTAAAAAAATACAATAATTTGATGACTCTCAGTGCATAATACCCTAGATATGTGTCACCTCATAATTGGCTTAATTAAAGGAGATTGTGTCGTATAGCCTTGACGATCTACCCCTGGACTAGTTCAGTAGTGCAAAGTATGTATGGATAAGTTCAAATGGGAGATCACATTGGCAGGTACCAAGTTGAATGGGAATGTGTTTAGTAGGTTCCCTAGAGCAGATGATGACTTATGTTGGAGCCTTGGATCGCTTAAGAATCCTGATAAGTGAGTTGGTGTTGTGGGGATGTGGGCCCCGGCCTCTGCCCGCACTGATGCTTTTTTTCTTTAGCGAGGGAGTTTTAACGGATAAGTTATGGGGTAAATTTTGGAAGGCAGATGGGTTTGTAGAAAAGACACTACCCAGAGATTTCGCCCTCATTTTGCGAGGACTTTATGATTTGAGTTATGGTTTCCTATAGGCGCAAGCCCCTATAGTTAATTATCCCTCCCGATCACGAGAGAGAACTTTCGATTAAGGCTAGTCATCAATCAGATGCATAAAAAATATGTGGTATCTGGCATATAGTAGCAGTAATGGGCATTGGTATTTGAAGAGTTTGGAAATGGTTGAGAATTTGGAGGTTTGATATTTAAAATTTGAAATTGCACCATTTGCACCTAAAGCGGATGGTGAGAGAATGGATGATAAACCCGATCAAGATCCCATGGTTTTGTCATCCCAGGCCATTGTGGTCCCTGGTCTACTTAGTCAAAGGAGGTAGTCGACCCAACCTGACAGAAGGATCCTTGTCGGCAGCCATGGGTTGCTTCGTCTAAGAGGACCTTGTAGACCTGGGGTGGGTATTTGCCTAAGGGGACAATTTTGAATTCACCTTAGCTAACAGAGGGCTTTGTCCCTATCAATTATATCCTATTGATTCATATCTCAAGGATTTGATGCCACTAAGGAGCATATTGGCTCTGGCCATTAACCGGTATTTTGTGGTGCCATTTGGTGGCAAAATCACTCGGTTTAAAGGGCACCGGGTCATAACCATTTATCCTGCGGTGCCATTTGGCAGCAAAACCGCCGGTCAGAGAACACATACTACGTCCTTACTGGCAGAAGATTGTTTGAGAATGGATCATAGTGATATTTTCGACTAGGCATTAGCTCTATGTGAGCTAAAATAAATTTTAATTTGTCCACCTCGGCAAACTATTCCGGAGGGTGAATGGATTTTTCTTTAAGTGTTTTGATGGATTATTTCAATTTTAAAATTTTCTTAGAATTTTGGGACTTTGAGATTTTTTGGATTTTTGTGGGTATTTAAGGGGAATTATTGAAATATTCGTAATGGACCCCTCCGGTTGATATTTGCATTCAACATGACCATCATCAAGGTGAAGGAGGTCATTTTTATTTTTGTATTAAACCTTATCGACCATATCAACTTGTCGATGAGGGATCAAATTTTGTAGGCTTTCTACCTTTATTAGTGAATTCTCATTGTTATAGGTCTATATGAATGTATTAAAATAAATACATCGGCTGCCAAAACTATATATTTGTTTGAAGGTTCAAACCCTGTCGACTCCTATTGATCCGTATAGGAGGATCGGGTTCGAACTTGAATTCACTTATCGATATACGCAGCATCCCTAGACATCACATGTGTACCAATAACACGCTTGTCGAGGCCCATGCAGGTATTTGGGGGCATTTTGTAATCATTTGTTGAACCTTGTCGACTCCAACCTACCTGCTTAGAAGGATCGGGTTCAACTTTATTAACCCACACAGCATCTCTAGACGTCACGTGTATACCAATAATACACTCGTCGGGGCCCATGCGGGTTTTATGATTGCTTTTACCCCTTTTAGTGCACCTATGTGTATATAAACTATGGTGCACGTGCGGGGGTACTTTGAAAGTATTTGTAGACACCTTCTGTCCACTTGCATATAAGTTACGGATTCAATGGCGTGAAGTAGTAGCTTCTGGATTAGTTATTTGCTTCTTTGTACAGGTAGACTGTCATGCACTACTTGCATGATTTACGTAGGTAAATTGTAGTGCACTAACTAATTTCATACTTTGTGTTTGTTAATGCTTTCATTCATTGTAGTTCTTTGGCATTCGTTCATAGATGGTATGTAATACTCGTAGCAGGGCTCCAATAGAAGCTCGTGGGAGCTTGTATCTATTGTATTCTTCATGCACTTTGTTGTGATCTTTAGCTCATGTAATACATTCACCACTGTTACAAGTAGGCAAGTATATATATTCTTTCACATACTAAAATTAACTTCAGGATACTACATTTACTGAAGTATTTATGCATCTACCTACAAGTGGCATGTGGCACGTATATCTATCTTCGTAGAGAGCTTGTATGTATTGCAGATCTTTCACTATTACCCACAAACACCATACTTCATAGAAGATGCTTCCTACAGTGATTAGTAGGAGTTCAAATTCATCAGGGATTTGTTGTTTTACTTTGTATACAGGTGATAACATTTCTTTGTGTGCCTGATAATTTATTAGTATTGGATGAAAACATAATATTATTGATTGTAAGTGAATTAATGTGTTTGTTTGCCTCTTGCTATTGATTTTTGAATTATTTTACAACAGTGGTTTCATCTGCTAAATGCCTTTGACACTCTTTGAATTTTGATTTGCGTAAAGATCTCCAAGATTTATTGAGAACTCTTATGTTATCGATTGATTGCAAGCACTTGTTATCCTTTCAGTTTGATCTTTGTTTTCAAGAAAGTTGTATCCGTTACATATCTGATTCTTCTTCTTGATGGAGATAGATATATCTTCTTTCATGATAGATCTCTGGGTAAGTTGTATTCATGACACTTTCCCCCTTCTTATTTTCTATTGATTCGTTAAACTCGTTGCAAGAAGATCTCAATAATCTATAAGAGATTGATGTGTGTATGTGTAGCTTATCTTTTACTATCATAATGACTACAATCAATGTTAATTTTCTCACATACATTTGTCAAGAATCTACTATGCTCATCGTATGCTTCCTTTCATTGTTTATAGAACTCATTTGTTGCTTATGAGTGAGTCATAAATCCTTCAGTCGATCTTCGCTTGAACAATCATGATTGTCATTAACTCTTATATTCTTCATACTTTGTAGATATATCAAACCTTTAGACTTTACCTATGATCATATTACTGCAGCACTCGTGGATATGTCATTGTGTTTGTTGCTTTTGAATGAGATATAGGGAATTCATTCACCAATTATCATTATTGGTAGTTGCTATTGTCATGACCGCTGCTTTTGCTCATAAATGATGCACTTATCGTTCTTTGTATTAGAGAAGTCTTTTGTTTGCTCATTAGCATTTGTATTTTGGTTGATAAAATAATGTCTTAAAATTGATTGAAGACTTTTTCTCATTGATTGAAAGCATGTCATATTGGAAACTCATTCTACTTGCACTCAAATTAGAAGTTCATCATTTTACATATGATTCAAGTTTGAGTTCTCTATCAAGTTCAAACTTTAATCCAAGTTTGAACTCAATGTCATTGTAGCTCATATCACATTCAAGTCTAAATCAAGCTTGTATTTATTTCATTTGAGTATATGTTTGATCATTAATAGTTATCTTTTTCTCCTAATATTCAAGTTCATTTAGAGCTCATATTTATTTAGATTTAAATTTATTTAAGTCAATTGAATCAAGTCCATAAGTCCCAAATTGATCTTTGAGTTCAATCAAGTCCATTGTTCAACTCAATCGAGTTCAAGTAGTCCCCTGCTGTCTTGTAGGACTCAAATATAGTTAGATGTGCAAGTTCAAATAGTGTCCACATGATGCATAAATCAAATTCAAATATGAGTCCAAGTCAATTTCAAGTTCATGTCCAAGCATGGTCTTATTCATTTGAATTTGAGTCTGCATTGTTCAAGTCCAAGTTAAGACTTCTTGTACCAAGTTCATCATTTTTTTGTTCAAGTCCTTATCCTTTTTGGACAAAATTTTGGCAGCCTCCCTGCGTCTCCCCCATTTAGGGGAAAAACCAAGAGGCAGCCTTCCCCTCGATGCTACGTGAGCGCTTCAGGTAGGTGTCAAAATGACACCGCGGTTGCATATTTTTTTATTAAAATTCCCGCCTGCTACATAAGAGTT
Source organism: Dendrobium catenatum (assembly GCF_001605985.2). Classification (NCBI taxonomy): domain Eukaryota; kingdom Viridiplantae; phylum Streptophyta; class Magnoliopsida; order Asparagales; family Orchidaceae; genus Dendrobium; species Dendrobium catenatum. The sequence goes on from NW_021319330.1 coordinate 214,120, forward strand.
TAAGGGTTTGGAGCACAAATTTAAAAAAAGCATAGCTTTCCCCCCTCTGCACTACATGAGCATTTGGGGGTACTTATATATATATATATATATATATAATCTCCCTCGCCACAAGCGCTGTTGAAACTTGTTCAATATGAATTAGGTTGTTAAATTTAAGCTTATGTCCCAACGGCTAACCAAGAGTGAGGGGGGTGAATTGGTAATTAAAATTTAATCCCTCTTTTAAAATTTAAAATTGAGAAAATTAACTATAGTGAATTTTATAGAAAATGTTTTTCAACCAAAATTTTGAAATAATAAAATAGAAAAATAAAAAGCAACGGAAAAATAAAAGACACGAGATTTATAGTGGTTCGGTCAAACTTGACCTACATCCACTCCCCGGAGGCACCCTCTGAGTATTGCACTAATATCACTAGTGACTCTCCTTTTGCACCCACAGCAAGGTGAAGAAGCCTTTATAAAACTCTCTTCCACCACTACCCGGTGCGGCAGAGATTCATCGTCCTTTTACACTTTTCCTAGTGTTGGCAGAGAATTGTCCGTCCTTTCACACTCTCCCAGTGTAGGCAGAGAACCCTTCATCCTTTCACACTCTCCTAGTGTAGGCAGAGAACCCTTCATCCTTTCACACTCTGCTGTTGTGGGCAGAGAACCCTTCATCCTTTTACACTCTCCTAGTATGGGCAGAGAAACCTTCGACTGTTAACACTCTCTTAGTGTGGGAAGAGAACCCTTCGGCTGTTCACACTCTCCAAGTGTCGGCAGAGAACCCTTCAGCTGTTCACACTCTCCTAGTGTGGGCAGAGAACCCTTCGGCTGTTCACACTCTCCAAGTGTCGGCAGAGAACCGAATCTCCTTGACAGATCTTCTTCATAAGAAATTTAGAAGGAAGAGAGAAAAGAGTGAAGTAAACCCAAATCAAAAGTAAAGATTCTTACCTTTGAACACCAAGTGAAGCCTTCACGCTCCAGTAGTAAGAATCCTCCTTCGAACACTCTCTCACACTCTCTTCTTGACTCTTCTTTCAATAGGCATGAAGATCAGTAGGCAAAAAGATTAAGTGACAGTCTAAATTGGACTATTTATATGTAAGAAGAAAAAAAACGTCAAAAAATTGCAACTTTTCAAGTCAACACGAAGTTGATCGTCCCGTACGATCGTGGATCATCCTGGACTATTTTACTTAAATGTGTGGAAACGAACCAAATGTATATTGGTACGAACTGAAATCGTACCAAGCATCATCCCGTATGAACTAGGTTGGTCCGGTACGAATAGTTATACCATAGGTCGGTTCCCAAAAATTGCAGGACGTCGCCAAAATTTGAAGAGTCGGTTCACTTTGTCCTGGGATGAATATGAGTTCATCCGGACAAATTTTTTACAAAGAACAATTCGTCCTGGGACGAATTTGCGTTCGTAAAGACAAAAATTTTCCAGAGAGCATTTCGTCCTGGCACGAATATGAATTTTGTTTGAACAAAAATTTTCTAGAGGACATTTCGTCCTAGGACGAATTTGAGTTCATCTGGACGAAAATTTTCCCGAGAGCATTTCGTCCTGGCACGAATATGAATTTCATCTGAACAAAAAATTTTCCATAGAACATTTCATCTTGGGATTAAACATTCGTCCTAGACGACCAGGACTTAGAAAAATTTTCTTCAACTCTTGTTCGTTTCATTGCTCTTTAGAGGAGATAACTGACTTGATCGTCCCGTACGAACTATGTTCGTCCCGTACGATCAGTATAAATTTTGAAAGATCTCCTTAAGTGTGTGTGTGTGTGTGTGTGTGTGTGTGTTTATTTATTCAATTACAATTATTCCCTCTCAAACTTAATTCAAAAAAAGTACAAGCTTCAATTCACAAAATCTCTCATGTTAAATTTGATTTGAAGTCTTTAGTAGTATGGAGTTTGATTTTCCTGAAATGTTAGTTCACACAATAGCAAAAACAAATCTTCCAAAAAGTGTTAGGAGATATCAATACATAAAACAATAATATTTGAAATCATCAAAACTATACAAGTTGCAAGAATGTAAAACATACAAATAGCAACTCTCTTAACAATCTCCCCCTTTTTGATGATGGCAAAACAATTATTGTTCGTATAATTTCAAATTCTAAGAATCTCCTAAACTCCCCCTGAAATGATGAACACATGAAAAATAAGGAGGCATTTGAATCATAATTTTTTATTTTTAAAGTTTTTAGAGATACAAAATAAAACAAACACACATACGATACAATAAAACAAATACAAAACAAAACAAACACACATACGATACAATAGAATAAATACAAAAAAAAATAAACACACATACGATACGATAGAACAAATAATATTTTCTCCCCGTTTTTGACAATTGTAAAAAGAGAAGAAAAAAAAGACCAGAAATGTAAGCAGTCATATGATAATCCTTTGATAATTGATCTTTGAAAGTGATTGAAATAAATTTTGCAAATAAAATCAAAATATTATGCAAATTATAGTAATTCATAGAATTTAAGAAGAGATATAACATTGATAATAAAAAAAAATATATAAAAAATATGAGTCAATTTAGACACCAAAATAGAGAAAATCATTGCAAAAAGGATGAATAGAAAATTTATATATTTCAAATTTCAATATGGAATATAAATGTATAGAAGATCAATTTGAATTAAGAGATTAAAAGATAATGGAAAGAAATAAATACCACATGTGGCACTTTGCGTATCTTTTTCAAATTTATGGCACATTTTTATGCATCTTTTTACTTGTGGGCTTATTTTGTGCCTCTTTTTCAACTTGTGAACCATTGTGTATTCCTTTTGATTTTTATACATTTATACATTTTTCAAGAGTAATTTTGATATTTCTAAAATCAATAATAAAAAATTTCAAATTTTTTTAAGTGCATAAATATTTATTGATATGTGAAATACAAAATAAGAAAATATCACAATTGCAATAATAATATTAGACATTAATGTAGTATAAATAAGAGACATGAAATTAACAATCTTAATTACATCAATTTATAAGCAATACTTAAATTTAAAAAAATTAGATTTTCTAATGAATTTAATTTTAACTTGTATTTCAAAGTATAACACTTTAAGATAAAAAATTATAACGATTGTCATATAGACTAACACACATTTCAAAAATAAGATTAAAGCTAAAACAGGATAACTTATATTGATATCAAAATGAAAGATATTACAATCTAAGAATATGATATCAAGACATCATAAGATTTAAAAATAAAACATCTAAGGAAAAGAAAGTACAACACATTTTTCTAACCCACAAAAAAGGAAACAACAACTAAAGAAACACATAAAATCTAGTACGAGTGTCACTCAAAAGGACCTTGATCTGGAGGAGGAGAGCAGCAGCACCAAAGATGTTAAAATAAGTACTCATCATAAGCATGTTTGTACTAATATCATTCATTTGTTCTCTCATAAACCCCATTTCTTGAGTGTACGGTACATCCTATTACTGCATATGAGCTTCAATTTGATCAAACCTTTGATCAAAGTGGGTCTTTAAACGATCAAATCTTTGAAACAAATCTTGATAATTTGGTTCATTAGCAGGTGCAGGTGCAGCTTCATGTTCTTCCTTAGTATCACTAATGACATGTGTTTTACTTGGTTCATCTTTATTGAAGATTGCTCTAAATGATCCGTCGTTGTAGTAGAGCGGTTCTTCAAACTCTTGATCAGGATGAACCAAATTGTATTTCTTCTCCAGAATGTAGGAAACTAGATGTCCTAAGGCGATGTTATTCTTTCTTTTATGCTCGACATGACCAATTTCAGAAAGTCCATAAAGATAGTCAAGGATTAGTTGGGCTTCATCTATAGGTTCTTTAGTCATGATCAAAAAGGTTACCATAGAAAGAAGAGGAGTTATGTTGATTCTATCAGCAGCTTTAGGAATTATAGAAGTTCTAAGAACATGCTCGATGATACGAGCATTACGAATGAGACTGAATACTTTAGAGATATGCTCGTTAAAATTGATTCTTCTAATCACAGTATTAATTTCATACCATTCATAATCAGAAGTGGTGATCAAGGAATGTGCTCTAGCTCCCTCAGTCCTTAAGTTTAAAAAGGCTCCTAAGTCAGCCTTGGTGATTTTAACTTTTTTCTTAAGGACATAGGAACAGATTACAGAATGATCGGAGTTAAAAGACATGTTTGCAAAGAAATAGTGGAAGGTTTCTTTGTTGTAGAGATAAACTAGGGTGAGGATAAAGCCAAACTGAGTTGAGGCAAACAAGTTCATTACCTGAAAGGTTAGTTGTTCCTCGATAAGAATTCTAGAGGGTGTGATCTTGGCGGAGACAAACCTAGGAAAGGATTCTTCATTGGCTTTAGAAAGGAAGTTCTCAGAAGAATTCTTAGGTAGACCTTTGGCTAGAATCTTTTGATGCTTGCTTGAACTTGCCATTGATAGGATCTAAGGAACGAAAATATTTGAAAGTAAAGTGAGAGTGTGACTGTTGAGTTCAAAAGCCCGTTTATTTATTGAAAAAATGACTGTTCATACAGACAAAATTTTACGTTCGTCCCGTACGAAAAAATTTCATATGGATGAATGAATGAGTCCAAAATAAAATAGCTTTTCGTAATCACACAACTTACGAAGCGTACTTTCGTATAGACTTTTGACCAAACTGATCGTACAGACAAACACGTGTTCGTCCCTGGACGATCAGAACTTATGATCGTTTTAATGGCAGTTGAAATCGTCCCCTTCATCGAACCGACATGTGTTCATCCAGACGAACCAAAGGTTCGTACGTACGAAATATAGCATTAAAAACTACCTTATCCGTTTAACTGACATTAAATTTTCCAGTCGTTTGAATAAGTTCATCCTGGATGATCGTGACGATCGTACAGACGAAGTGAACATTAAAAACTAAAAAAATTGCACGCAAATGGTTCAAAATTCGACAGTTTGACACACTACACAATTCGTCCCATATAAAAAAAATTCGTCCCGGATGATTATCACTCAAAATTTTCAAATCATGCACTCAATCAAAACTAAAACACAAACACAACAAAAAATGCATAAAATCACAAAAACAAAAAAACTCAAATACAGAAAATCACAATCAAAAGATCAAAAACTCATAAAAAACACAAAAAAATATTAACTGGAAAACACATATCAATGTTGCAGAAAATATTTTTAATTAAGCATTCTAATTAATCACACCAAGCCTTGTTCTTAATGTATTGAAAGTATCAAAGGCTAAAGGTTTTGTAAAAATGTCTGTAAGTTAATTTTCAGTAGAAACATGAGTGAGTTCAATTTCTCCTTTGGATACATGATCCCTTATGAAATGATGTCTTATGTCAATATGTTTGGTTCTTAAATGTTAAATAGGATTTTTAGAAATACAAATAGCACTAGTGTTATCACATAAATTGGAATAGTGCCTATAATAAATCCTAAATCAATCAACTGTTGTTTCAACCAAAGTACTTGTGCCACACAACTTTCTAATGCAATGTATTCAGCTTCTGCAGTAGATAGGGCTACTGAATTTTGTTTTCTACTGGACCAAGAGATTAAAGAATTTCCAATAAACTGACATGTTCCAGAAGTGCTCTTTCTATCCACCCTATAATCTGTAAAGTCAGAATCTGAATAACCAATTATTTCAAATG
>NW_021319330.1:222906-247533 GCF_001605985.2 Dendrobium catenatum
TATTAAGTCTAGATTGCTTAACCTCATTAGTCCCCTCATATGTTATACAAAGTCTATCTCATATATCATTTCCACTCTTGCAAGTAGAAACCCGCATGTAATCTTTTGATTTAAGTGCACAAAAGAAACTGTTCAAGCATTTGGCGTTTAGTTGTGCTAAGTCACGTTCTTCTACTGTCCAGTCCACAAAAAGTATTTCAACTCTAACTCCGTCAACTAGTCTATTTGGTTTTGTATACCCTTCCTGAACTAAGATCCACATATGATAATCAAGGGACTGTAAAAATATAGACATACGTGTTTTCCAAAAATTAAAATGTATATTATCGAACAATGGAGGTCTAGTTACAGAGTAACCCTCAGGTGTATTTCAATTTTCAAATGTAGCCATCTACGTTAATTAAAAAGTTGTCTAAACTTATGATTTTGAAACTAAGCTATAATACCACTTATTGAAACTTGTTCAATATGAATTAGGTTGTTAAACCTAAGCTTATATCCCAGCGGCTAACCAAGAGAGGGGGTTGAATTGGTAATTAAAATTTAATCCCTCTTTTAAAATTTAAAACCAAGAAAATTAACTTTAGTGAATTTTATAGAAAACTTTTTTTAACCACAATTTTGAAAAAGAAAAACAGAAAAATAAAAAGCAACGAAAAAAATAAAAGCCACAAGATTTATAGTGTTTCGGTCAAATTTGACCTACATCCACTCCTCGGAGGCACCCTCCGAGTATTGCACTAATACCACTAGTGACTCCTTTTTCACCCATAGCAAGGTGGAGAAGCCTTTACAAAACTCTCTTCCACCACTACCCGGTGCGGCAGAGAACCGTCATCCTTTTACACTCTTCCTAGTGTTGGTAGAGAACCGTCAATCCTTTCACACTCTCCCGGTGTAGGCAGAGAACCCTTCATCCTTTCACACTCTCCTAGTATAGGCAGAAAACCCTTCATCTTTTCACACTCTCCTAGTGTTGGCAGAGAACTCTTCGTCCTTCACGCTCTCCTAGTGTGGGCAGAGAACCCTTCAGCTGTTCACACTCTCCACGTGTCGGCAGAGAACCCTTCGACTATTCACACTCTCCTAGTGTGGGTAGAGAACCCTTCGGCTGTTCACACTCTCTAAGTGTCGGTAGAGAACCGGATCTTCTTGACAGATCTTCTTCATAAGAAATCTAGAAGGAAGGGAGAAAAGAGTGAAGTAAATACAAATCAAAAGTAAAGATTCTTACCTTTGAATACCAAGTGAAGCCTTCACGCTCCAGTAGTAAGAATCCTCCTTCGAACACTCTCTCACACTCTCTCCTTGACTCTTCTTTCAATAGGCACGAAGATCAGTAGGCAAAAAGATTAAGTGACATTCTAAATTGGATTATTTATATGAAAGAAAAAAAAAATGTCCAAAAACTGCAAATTTTCAAGTCAACACGAAGTTGATCGTCCCGTACGATCGTGGATCATCCTGGATGATTTTACTTAAATGTGTGGAAACGAACCAAATGTATATTGGTACAAACTGAAATCGTACCCGTGCATCATCCCGTACGAACTAGGTTCGTCCAGTACGAACAGTTATACCATAGGTTAGTTCCCAAAAACTGCAGGACGTCTCCAAAATTTGAAGAGTCGGTTCACTTCATCCTAGGATGAATATGAGTTCATCCGGATGAAATATTTATAGAGAATAATTCGTTCTGGGATGAATTTTCGTTCGTTTGGACAAAAATTTTCTATAAAGCATTTCGTCCTGGCACGAATATGAATTTCGTCTAAACGAAAGTTTTCCAGAGGACATTTCATCCTATGATGAATTTGTGTTCGTCTGGATGAAAATTTTCCAGAGAGCATTTCGTCCTAGCACAAATATGAATTTCGTCTGAATGAAAATTTTCTAGAGAACATTTCATTTTGGGATGATTAAACATTCGTCCTGGACGATCAGGACTTAGAAAAATTTTCTTCAACTCCTGTTCGTTCCATTGCTCTTTAGAGGAGATAACTTACTTGATTGTCCAGTACGAACTATGTTTGTCCCGTATGATCAGTGAAATTTTTTAAAGATATCCTTAAGTGTGTGTGTGTGTTTATTCACTCAATTATAATCACTCCATCTCAAATTTAATTTAAAGAAGCTATGTGAGCATATAGGGGGTTTATCGGCTCGTTGCAAGCCATGATAGAAGGACTTTTTTTAGTTAGAAGTTTTATACCTTTGCAATCGGATCAGCGACAACGATAAAGATAAAAAAATATGAAAATATATTTTTTTCTCTTTCTCTCTCTCTTTAATATAATATTAATATTAATATTAATATTATTATTGTATTACTTTTATACTATTACTGTTATATATCATTAATCATGATAGCAATAGTAATATTATAATAGTAATATAATATTAACACTAATGTAAATATTAATTAATATAAATATTTAATATATATAAATATATATATATATATATATATATAAAATGAAATAAATAGTGAAGGAGAAAGCATCGGGTTGGGTCTCACTTGCGATAGAGAGGAGAAGGGTTCGATTATTTGGGCTTGTGGAGGTGGTTTTGAGAGCTTGAGGAAGAGGGAGCTCGGCTTGATCGAGTGTGGAGGTCGGCTGGGGTCTAATTTGGCTAGGGCTTGCAGAAAGAATCAAATGGGGCTTGCGATTATGGGAAGAGGCGGACAACTTCAGGAGGCCTTGACGTGTTCAGAATAGGTAGGAGGCGATGACAGATATGGAGTTCGGGATTTGTTAAAGTGTAACGGGAGCTCAGCCTGGTGGAGGTCGGAGGAGGGACTTCAGCTGGAGCCTACGAGTGAGGTAGGGGCTCTCTCTCTCGACCAAAAGAAGTAAGGGGATCGAGAAGCTCTCATGTGGGTAGCAAATGGAAGAAGGCAGCGAAGAAAGCTGCGGAGGTTTGGTATTTAACGACAAGAATGAGGTAGCGATTGAGAGCAGATTTCACGTAGGAAGAGCGAAGAAATGACTAGAGCGGCGTCGATTCAGTGGGATTTGCGGATCCGACGTGATACAATGTATTTTTTGTTTGTTTCGTGTTTATTTGGGTATGGTTCAGAGGTCAACAAATGCCCCCCCCCAATAAATGTGGTACACGTCTAGAGTGAACCACATTTGTTATATGATGATTGACTTTATGGATCTCTAGGTATTTGCTTTAGATGTCACATAAAGGTCTCATTTAACGAATATTCAAAAGCTTATTTGGATGTCACGCTGAGGGCTTCATTTAGTGGATCTCCTAAGTTTGCTTGGATGTCACACTAATGTTTTCATTTAGTGGTTCTCTAAAGGTTTGTTTGGATGTGACACTAAGGTTTTTTATTTAGTAGATCTCTAAGAGTCCCTCTCTGCATCTTCATGGATCTTCAGATGCACTTGTAATCTTCAGTATATTTGATATATTTTCTGTTTGTCAAGTAGAGATCCATGGGGCAATGATAGAGTACTTTGTACTTAGGTCTCTAGAGCACCACTTTGTAGATTGACGCTAGTAGATAGCATCGTCACCTTAAGCTCTTCTTTTGCACCACTACTTCCTTGGTTTTCAGCATTTTTGTATATGTTTGACATTCTTTCATCATCTGGTTTTATCTTGGTAAAATTTTAAATATTTATTTGTGGATCTCGGCATGCAGTACAATGTTGCGACCCAAATAAATATTTAAAAAGCCCCCAGTCTTTAGGAATATTTGTATGTATCATCTAAGGTGGTCATTCCATAGCTTTAGCTTGAGTCCTGAGATTTTGATTCCTTCTGCCTAGCCCTCTGAGTGACGAACTAGGTGAAGGGTTATCTGATTTATCTTTACTGACTTGTTAGAAGATTTGTTATGCCTTCTCCCTTTGCTTCTAGCTTTGGCGGGCTTGATGAAGGGGTAGATGCCGGTGACCTAAATCCTTTAGGTTTATATTAGGTTAATGATGAAAGGTCATCGGTTCAGAGCTTTGTGCATAACAGACTAATTGATGACAAAATCCTCTTAGTTCAACCATAGGCTTTTCATGAACTTTGGGATAGTTTTCTTCGGTCCTTTGTTTTGTGCTTTGACGGACTTGTTGAAGAAAAGTTCCTTCGGTCCTTGCTTGATGCTTTGTGGATTTGTTGAAAGATTTATAGGTTTCAGATTCGGTTGAAAGTACCGAACGTAGGTAGTATCTTGATCCTTAACCACTTGAGGGGACTTTAATATGATTTACTTGAGTTCATCAGATCAAGCGAGCTAAGATTTGATAGCTCTTTATCCTAGCATTACTGAAATGGGGGTTCCTCTACTACGGCCTTTTTTATGGCGTGTTGAGTAGATGGAGCTTCCATTGATCTGACCATATTTAGACGTGTTGGATCCAACCACTTACACGCATTCAGGCTTCAGACTTGAGCTATGGGAAATGCACTTTCCAATGCTGATTTTATTGAAGTTGGTAGATTTGGAGTCATCCTTTGTGGTTGAAAATTTGGAGTCTACACACATTTGGTAGTTATTCGTGACTCCTTCCTACTAGAACTTTGATTCTTCGATCAATTAGGAGAATTTGGTAGACTATGATCACTTGAACTTATTGAGTCAAATTAGCCTTTGTACTTCCTACAGACCCTACTAACGGATTGACAAGTGGGGGTTCCGCTACTACGGCCGTTCTTATGGCATATTGAGTAGATAGAGCTGCCAACGATCCGTCCATATTTGGGCGTGTTGGATCTGACCTTTTACACCCATTCGAAACTTAAGTTTCAGACTGTTGAAAGACTTCAAGCTTTTCTGGCTCAATTTGTTGGAGTGTGTAGTTACAAAAGTCTCTTTCCTGACTTTTGAACCTTGGTACGTTAGAGAAGATGGTGTCTTGAACTTTTGAAAGATAACCTACATATACTTTAAAAAGAAATCATTATATTCTTCAACATAAAAAAATATTTGTGTTGATAATTTTAAATATTTATTAATGTAAATTGACATGCAGCATGATGTCGACCCGAATAAATATTTAAAATATCCCCTATCTCATAGGGACATTTCAAAGTAGAATAAATTTGAAATTTTGAGATTTTAAGTATTCATTTGGGGATCCTAGCGATTAGCACGATGTCAATCCAAATAAACATTTAAATGCCCTTGTCTCACAGGGATATTTTGGATAGGCTTTTTATCTTTGAGATTTTAAATATTTATTCGGGGATCTCGACATGCTGTGCGATGTTGACCCGAATAAATATTTAAAATGCCCCCAGTTTGACGGGGGATTTTGAAATGCTTTCTTGCTATACAAGAGAATTTCAAAATATAAGCGTGTTTTAATAAATACACATATAGCATTTTGATCATTATAAATTATATTAGACATGTCATTTTCATGCATGATACTTCTTTAAATATCGGCCGTTGATAAGAGGCATAGACCTCTGACCGTTCAGATTAATTAACTGATGTGCTCCTCCTTGGTACACCTTCTCGAAGACGAAGTGGCCTTCCCAATTTGATATGAACTTTCCATCAAATTTTTGGTGTGGAATGATTGGTCTTCTTAGCACCATGACTAATTCTTCTTCTTGAAATGCCTGAGGGCGCACCATCCGATCAAAATATTTTTCCATTCTTCCTTGATAGATCTCCAAGTTTTGTTGATCTTGCAACCTAACTTCATCGAGTGCATCAAGCTCCTCCATTCTTAAGAGAGTATTCTATTCTTGAATGAGATCATTATAGATTGCTACCCAGAGTGACGGTAGTTCAATCTCTAGTGTCAATACTACTTCAACTCCGAACACCAATGAATAAGGAGTGGCTTTGGTTTGAGTCTTATAAGTTGTACAATAGGCCCTTAATGCTTCTACTATCTTTGTATGCCACTCCCTTTTATTCTTGGTAAGGATTTTCTTCAACAATTTCACCAGCGTCTTATTGAAGGCTTCCACCAAGCCATTTGCTCTCGGATTATATATGGATGACTACCACCAATCAATTTTGTGTTTGATCAAATAACTTATAGATTTTTATACTTTTGAATGTCGTACCATTATCCGAGATTATGTGACATGGCACACCAAATCTGTAGACAATATTTTGGGTAAAGAAATTGATCACATGCTTGGACGTGACCTCTCTAAATGGAGCCACTTCTGCCCACTTGGAGAAGTAGTCTGTTACTGCCAGAATAAAGCGGTGTCCCGCTGATGATGACGGGTCTATCGATCTTATTATATCTGTACCCCAATGTTCAAATGGCCAGGATGCTACTATTTGGTGCAATGGATTTGGCGGTTGATGTATAACTTCACCATGAATTTGACACTCATGACACCTTTTGGCATGGTTAATACAATCCCTTACCATTGAAGGCCAATAGTAACCCATTCTCTTAATTTTAGCGACCATTTTGGGACCTAACCAATGTGCACCACAAAGCCTTTCGTGGACTTCTATTACCACTTTATCATCTTCTTGGTCCCTAGGCACCTTAGTCACATTTGATCAAAGCTCATCTTTATAATGTGTCATTGACAAATGCATATCGTACAATGCACTTTTTTAAATTTGTTTAGCTAGGGGTTTATCCATCGGTAGTTTACTTTCTTTAAAATATTTGATGAAGGGTTGCCTCCAATCATCTTCTTCCTCAACATCGATGTAATGCAACCATAATTTTGATGCTTGACTAACTCTACATCTCTTGGCTACGTGATATCCTTCCGGATAATTTTCTATAATGATCTGATGGAGAGGTTGAGGATTAACTGGGGTTTCATCCTGCTAACTTGAATATTAAATTCCCTCTGCCTTCAGGAATTGTAATAAAGCGGGCTCTAAAATCCGACGGTTGTAAACTCCGATGAATATAGGCTTCTCCTCATCGGTGTTTGCTATTTTCTTAGCCAAATTGGCCAAACAATCTACTTTGGCATTCTGTCCTCGAGGAATTTGAACTATTTTAACATTCGGCACCTACTTTAGGAGCTCAAGGGTCTGTCGATGGCAATGAGCCAACTCAACCTTGCAAATCTTGTAAATGCCTAAGACCTAATTTATCACAAGTTGAGAGTCACCGAAGATTTGAAGATTTTGAATTTTGACGTCAATTGAAATCTCCAATCCAACTATTAGAGCTTCATACTCGGCTTCATTATTGGTCCGAGGTTCAGTTAAACTGAATGAAAATCTAATTATGCCTCATTCAGGTGGTATGAGAACAAGACTAATACAAGCTTGGGCTCTTGTAATTTTTGGAGGTTGGGCAGGTTTAATCGACGATGCCCAGTCGAAGTACATCTTCTAGAATTATAGCTTTTCATCTTCCTCAACCTTTATAATTTTCTCATCAGCAAATCATCATTGAGTTGTTCTGTCAGGATAGAATGTACGGCGAGAAAATCTTTCAAGGCTTATCCTTTCACCACCTTTTATGGCATGTATGAGATATCAAACTACAGTAATAATACTGCCCACTTGGCTAGATGACCTGTCAACACTGGTCTTGTCATCAAGAAATTTAGCGGATCAATCTTTGAAATCAACGTGATTCTGTGAGACAGCATATAGTGGCGAAGTTTCTGAACTATAAAAATCAACGACAGACAATGCTTTTCAATAGAAGAATAACGACTTTCTGCTCCAATCAACCTCTAACTGATATAGTAGAGCACATTTTCTTTGCCTTCTTCATTATTTTGAGCCAATAATGCTCTGAGAGACTCTTCAAGTACTGTTGTATATAGTATAAGAGGTTTCCCCAGAATTGGCACTACGAGAATGGGTGGGTTTAAAAAATATCTTTTGATGCTATCGAATACCTCCTGGCACTATGCATCCCATTTGAAACAGATATCTTTCTTCATCAATTTAGAGAATGGTTGGCACCTACCTAACAAGTTCGATATGAATCGCTAATGAAATCCAGTTGCCCTTGTAAGGAGTAGAGCTGTCGAAGGTTTCTTGGTGGTGGCATCTTCGTGATTTCCTTAATTTTGTTTGGGTCAATCTCGATTCCTCAATGACGAATAACATATCCTAAAAATTTACTGGAGGAGACCCCAAAGGCGTATTTAAGGGGGTTAATTTTTAGATCATATTTTCTAATCCTCTCAAATATGATTCTTAGATCTTTTAAGTGATCTTTTTAACCCAGACTTTTAACAAAAAGGTCATCTACATAGCACTCGATCTTCTGATGTATCAAATCATCAAATATATGAGTCATCGCCCGCTGATATGTGGCACTAGCATTCTTTAGGCCAAAAAGCATGATAGTGTTGCAAAATATGCCGATAGGCATCCTGAATGATATATGCTTTCCATCCTCGGGTGCCATCTTAATTTGATTGTATCCTGATGATCCATCCATAAATGAGAACATGTCATAGTTTGATTTATTATCCACTAACAGTTCTGATATAGGGAGCAAAAATTCATCTTTTGGGCATGCCTTATTGAGATCCCTAAAGTCAATACATACATGAATATGTCTATTCTTCTTCTTTACAAAAACAATATTGGCAATTCAGTCGGCATACTTTTCTTCTTGGATGAAGCCTGTCTTTATAAACTTCTTTATTTCTATAATCTCATGCTCTTTAATCTCCAATCTCATTCTCCTTTGAGCTATATTAACTAGTGCTACATCTAGTTTAATGGCCAATCTGTGAATTGCTATATCAGGGGATAAGCCAGACATCTCGGCATATGTCCAGGCAAAGTATTCCATGAATTTATAGAGAAGTTCTTTTTTTCTTCTATTTGCTCTTATGGTAGAAGGGAGCTAATAAAGATTGGGCAAGGATCTTCCTCAGTTCCCAAGTTAACTTCTTTTAGCTCATCTATAGTGGCTGCATATCCACCATCTTCAAGTTCTTCTAGCGCAGGCTCGGCCTCTATAGGTTGATCATCATAATCATCAGCTTCGTATGTCTCTTCTGCACCACCATCCTTGGATTCAATTTTCATGCATGTGACTGCCCGACATGTCTTTTTTTGGAGGAATTTTTGCTTGATGAATATGATACCCTTATATACATCTATATCTTTTTATCGGAATGGACGCGGATTCCTTCCATACCAGAGGCCTAGACATGTACAAAGTTATTATTTAGTGGTAGGAATATTGATATGCTTTCGTAGCATTCTTTGAATACCTTTGGTTTTAAACCTATGTAGCCTCGTAGGTAGAAACTCTTCAAAATTGAGGAGCATACAATACCAGTCATTATTTTCCTCTTCGTGTATTCTAGCAGAATATAATACATTCCCTAGTACAATCCCACTTTTAAGGGGAGGCAGATAGAAGGTGGCGAGTTCTTCAACTTTATGCACCTCACGAGCAATGATTTCTTTGAAGTATTGCAAGGGAACACATGTGACTATAAGTATGCTATCTAAAATTGATAGGAGGTCTATTCTTCTTGAGAATACACCCTGCATTGTATTCATATAGATGGAGTCATAGTTATAATCATCATTTGAATATTCTACCTCCCTACTCCATTCATCTATAGACTGGCATACTCTTAGAGATTTGACAGGAGTAACATCATCTTCATCCATGTAACTCCCAAGATGAGGTACATGTCTCTTTTTTTTGGGAATGGTTGGTGCTTTGGGAAGAGTCGGTGTTGCCTTCTTTCTCTCCACCTGCTTCTTCTCACCGTCCCGTTCAGGTCACTTTACAGCTTTTGAGTTTGATGCTCTAGCCTCGAGAAAACTCAAAGAATTTTGCTTCTTTGGCATGAAGTATCTGACATCTTCATACATTTTTGTTTCATAAACTGTGAAGGGCTGAATATCATCAGAGATCCTAAATTCTTCTCCATCTCTGAAATATTTTATATACTGGTATAATGTTAACGGGACAACGCCATATTCATGCAACCAGGCACAGCGCTGAATATCATCAAAGATCCTAAATTCTTCTCCATCTCTAAAATATTTTATATACTGGTATAATGTTAACGGGACAACACCATATTCATGCAACCATGGATGACCTAATAGTGGCTTGAATGAAGTATCTGCATCAATCACATGAAATTTAGTTTATGTGTGGAGATCTCTAAATACAAGAGGGAGCATAAATAATCTATGGGTTTTTTGCCCTTTTTCATTGAAACCATGCACCATCAGCTTATCCAGCCCGAGGCGTTCCACATCAAGGCATAAGGATCTCAATGCTTTCAAGCTTATCAGATTTATGGAGGATCCGGGATCGATCAGGATTCGACTGATGATCAGCTTATCGTTCTCTATAGTAATATATAAAGGATGAATATGGCCTGCAGTCACAAGCATCATGTCTTCTTCGGAGAAGGTGATGAATGGCTCATTACGAGCTTGTAGAACCTCAGTCAAATTACGTTCAGCAAAATACGCCTCGTATCTTTCAGAATCTTTGAGAGCTTGAATAAAAGTCTCATGAATGTCCTTAGACATTACTAAGGTATCGTATATGCTGAGTTGTGCTGGGATTTTTCTTAGAAGGGATAAGATATTATAATCTATCCCCATGGCTAAAGTGTTCTTTTTCTTGGAATCTTTAGTATCTTGATGCTTCTCAACTACGATTGAGCGATCTCCTCTCCTTTAGAGTCATTTAATGACGCATTTTCTTTAGAATCAGACATTGTTGCGTCAAGGGACTCATCTATTGATTCAGAGTCACCACCTAGGTTTACATGTCCCATCTTAGACACTATGCTAGGGTCTGATTGATCTTCCTATGGAAAATATAAGTCCTCCTCCGAACTGTAATCCATTGGCAACACCATCATATAGGATTCAGAGGGTATTTCTTTAGTGTATTCTTCTTTTATCGATGTATTTAGTATTACCAAGTTGACCTGACATACTTCTGTTAGAAGAGAATTCTCATCATCTTCTTCGCCTTCATCTATTTTAAGCTCTGCCATGAAGTCAGCGAGCTTGATAGATCGCCTCACAGTCTGATAATATTCATCCAAAGTATCGATAATCTTTTGAGTTGCTATCTTTTTCTCCTTGGGCTTCTTCAACTTTGTCTTCTTTTTGGAGGATTTCACCCTTCCAGGCTTCGAAGTTCCAACTTGGTTGGGGAATTGTTTAGAAGTAGATGCTCGTGTTATAAGCAAAGCTTTCAAATTTAATACTGGCTCCGTAGGAGATTTTCATTTCACACCTGGAACTCCTTCAAAATGCTTTAACATTTCACAATCTTCTTGGAAACCCCAATCTCCCATTGTTCTTCTTGAATTGGTTTCGTTTCACTTCTTCTTTCTTCAACCAGGGGTACGAAAGATGTCGTAACCACCCGAATTGATTCTTTTCTAAGGTGAGACAACACATTGTCCGATAATGTGAGTTCTCCCTTTCGATAATTTCTTTCAAGCAAATCCATGAAGATGTAGCAATCTTCAATAGGATGGCTGAGTGCCCGATGATACGGGCAGTAGTTTGGATCACCAGCATGTTTTGACTCTTCGGCCTCTTGCACTATGGAAATTCTAAGCCCAATTTCACTGCCTGTCGAAACAACTTGGTGACGCTATCCCTCATAAATGAATATTTTTTATTTATTTTATATTTGAAGGATTGGAACGTTCTATCACCAGTTCCTATTGCTTATATTAGACGTTCTCCACCACCTTGATAAGTTCGTGGCTTATCGTTGCCCCTGAGTATCAGTTTCAGTTGCGGGTTAGGATTATAGGCTTGTTTTGAATTTTCTTCATATTGTATTGGCTGCTTGCCTTTGTCTATGTTATAAATCACCTGCTTCTCTCTATCAGGTCTAGAGAAGAATGTAGAGTCAGCCTCACCTCTTCTAGCGCCTGAGGCTTTAGCCTTCTTGGGCTTATCAAAGTAACTTTCTGATCTGGAAAAGTTTAGTTTCTCAAACTTGGCCACCCTATCCAGCAGATCTTGAAATGTAGTAATTATAGCCATGCACAGGAAGGGTTGCATCTTGTCATCAATGTTTCCCATTAATAATTATACGGCATGCTCTTCCTCAAGTTGTTGTTCATATTTCATACTTAAGTTGCACCAACGGATGATGTATTTAGTCATTGATTCATCCCTTCTACTCTTATCCAGAGCGAGGTCAGTGATCGTTATCTTCTCGGTTGCACTAGCAAATCTCTTCACAAACATATTTTCCAATTCTGCGAAAGTCTTCACATAATCATTCGACAGTTCAGCATACCATTCGAAAGCAGTTATTGTTAAACTACCAATAAACTGTCAGAAGAGTAGTGTGACATCCCAGGCGTCTATAGTGAAAGGATTCATCGACAGTCTTGATTAACCATCACTTCCTGCTCCCTTGCCCAGACCTGAAATTGTTAACCACATATAATGAGCTTCAAAAAGCCCAGCAGGTCACCTAATATCTACAACTGAAATCAAAGCACGATACTAAAACAATATACATGCCAATCAATTAAATCAATAACAGTCACTTGCACATGATCATTAAATCTATGCCGATACAAAAATTAGAAATCAATGCATAATAGAAATCAATAATCAATGTATAAATAATAGAATCCAAAATCATTAGTGATAGAATCAGTGAACAGTAGAAAATCCCATAAAGCTCAATGAACCAGTACGTGAGTCAAATCTCTACAGTAGTCATCACTATCTATAACATCAGTCAATTTCGTAGACAGTTAAATTGTTAAAGAAATCTTCGTATCGGTAGTATCAATCAAATCAATAAAATAAAATCATAACATTATTTGAAACAGTCGAAATCAATCAATACTGTAAAATAATATCAATACAATAAAATCATATTCTAGATCACGAGCTCGATAAATCACATGTATCAGGGTATCACATGTATCAATTAGTATTCAGTGTATCACATGTCATCAGTCTCATCAATGTATCACTAATAGTAGATCAATATTCGATGTATCGATGAAATCGTGGTATCAATGAATGAATCGTATCAATGAATCAATAGTATCAATAAATCGATAGATCGGTGAATCAATAGTATCAGTGTCCGTAGTATCAATGAATCAATAAAATATCAATATCAATATCCATATCAATATCTGTATCTAATGACACATTCAATTATCAATAAAACAATATCAATAAGATCATGCAATAACAATGAACCCGTAAAACCATGAGTAAATCTATAAAGTATCAATAATTCAATTCAATATCAATAAATCAATAGATTGGTCGATATCAGGAAATTCGTATAATAATCGATAAATCAATCAGTAAACAATAGATCAATTCAATATCGATAATTCCATCAATAAATCATAAGAAAAATACTTTAAACATTCAATACAATACAATATTCTTACTTAACAAGTACAATCACTAGTTATTAAGATGTTTTTCAATGTATCGATGTATTATTATATATTTATTGTATATCCGTTAGCTCAATAATAGAGTCATCACTCTTTGCCCGTTGGCATAATAATCTCTTTATGACTCCCAATCGTTGTATTCATGATCAATAGAGGATAACACCAAACCCTTTTTAAAGGAAAGCCCGTCGGCCCACCATCCTGTACAGGTCAAATCAATCTCCAACCAACGGTTCAACCAGTCTCCACTTGTATTTTAGAATATAATAGTGATAGACTCAATTATATGCATATTCATATAGAACAACAAATACAAATAGCTCAATTAAGGAGAACCCTTAAAATATCGTACAGTTGACCAAATTCCAAACAGAGTTAAAATACACAGTTTCAAAAAATCACCAAATTATCAGAAATCGAATAAAACAACGTTTCAAAGCTTTACTTGTATTGAAGCAATATTTTTCAACATTCGGATAATTTTCTATTCGATAAAAATAAACAGAACTCAAAATATATGGTGAAAACTTTCTAGAAAATACTCAAATCGTGCAAAAACATCAGTTCAATAACATACCAAAAGTTAAACGATAAAAGTTTTGTCAATACAAAGATATGCACATTTTTTAGTAAAGAAAACACAAAACTAAGCAGAAAATACCAAAACTCGAAATCTTTGAAATCAAACATAGGATTCAGATTCTTTACTACACGGCGAACAAATCTTCCAACAACGGCGACAGACGAAAAGCGCTCCGTGACCTCCGAAATCAAGCCTTCCTCTTCTCTTTCCTTATCTTTCTCTCTCCAGCTTTTTCTCTCTCTTCAAAATGATTTCAAAATATCTCAAGTCCAATACTTATCAAACAGGATCATCCCGAACGATTTCCATTCGTCCCGGGATGATTTTCCCTCTGGACAAATCTCATCCCGATGAAGTGTATTCGTTCTCAGACAATATGCTCTCTGGACAAATTTCGTCCTAACGGTTCGTCCAGGCTCGTACAGGTTCGTTCAGACGAACCATACAGATTCTTCACAATTTTCTTCAGTTTGTCCCGTACTAAAGTCAGTTCGTTCGGACTAACTACACTAAAAAAAATGCACTTCAGAGGGGTTTTACAAGTTGGGCGTCGTTTCCCCCTGTGTTCCCGCAGGTAGCTTTAAATTATGCCAAATGCTGCCGGGGATTGTTAGTACCCGTTGAAAGTATTTAAATTTGGTACAGAGTATCCTTTTGGATATGGTACTTGTTCATATTCAGTAGGGTACAGACGACCCTTGCCCACTAGTTTCTCCGCCTGATCAACAGCTATAATGGCCTTGATCTGGTGATAATTCCTTCTAATTGTGTAGCAGTCATAGGTTCATAAGTACTTGCAATGTTCTGCGGAGTGGGTTGGCATGTAATGTAATTGACTTTATTATCACCTTTACGAGTGCCCCGTACTCATGAGACTTGAGACATTTTGAGGTTTGGAGGATTAGGAGGAGGATTAGGCATGATGCCAATAACAGTAGTTCTCTGCATCATCTATATCATTGCCCCCATTTGAGCCATCATCTCAGTCATCTTATCATTTAACTAAGAAATTTCTCTATCTTTGGCTCTCATTTATCACCTCATCTGCCTTCTCATGTCGGCGAGTGTGGCATTTTCATCATCAAGGGGATTCTCCTCAACTTCCTTCACTTCCTCTCTTCTTGGGAATAGCCACCTCTGCCAGTGGTGTACCCCTCTCTGCAAAGGCTCCGACGTACTTGCCTAGGTGGTGGTTGCCAATGATCATTATCTTTATCATCATGATAATCGGCACCATCATCAATGTCTATATGTGTCACCATATATACAACTTCCATTTCCAAGGCGTTATTTATTTCTTCCAAACCTTCTTCTAGGTTTTCCTCCATATATTCTTCAATGTTTTCTTCCCCTTTGAGATATTATTCTCCTTTTATATTTTCTTCTTCTTTTATGTTCTCTTATAGTACTTGAATCTCCGAGCAGCAACGCCACTAGATCTTCGATTCTTGGTTAGGCAAGGAGATTTCTTTGACTAGTTAACTGCGGTCAAAGTTAGTCTCATCCTTTGAAGGGGATAACAAGCGATGGGATTCCCTAGAGGGTTATCCAAGGTGTCTACCGTCTAGATAGGAGTCATTGTGGATCCTTTTTGGGACCCATTTCTGACTTTCTTTATAGATGGGGGCGGATCTCCGAGAAGCTATACTGGATGTTATGCCCATATCAGTTCTTCTTTCTCTTCTATCTTCTCTGCGAGGCTTTAGCCTCCAGATTTCTTTTCCTTTCTGTCGGGACCTTTTGGCGATGGATCCCTGAACATATGGTTCAGGTGTCACGCCCCGATGTTCACCGTACGGGATATACTTTCTTTCATTTCTCTCCACCGCAACATATAAGTGTTCTCTTGGCGGAGTTTTTCTTGCTTTAGTTATCAAGGGCCATTGATACTTCTTTTTCTTCAGCCCTTTCTCCTTCACTATTTTTAAGACTATGTATACCTGAGCTGAAAGAGTCTCAGGCTCTTTCTTCCTTGGAGGAATTGGGGCTTCAGGCCGTTGATTCCAGAAAGATTTTTTTAGGTCCTCATTCAAGCTTCAGATTTTTAAACCCATTCTGGGTTGGAATGGTAGCTTTAGACTCTTGGGTAGGTAGGTTTGAAGGGTCAATAAGCACCAATTGCTACTGAGCTCGGAGTTCAGCATTCATCTTCCTTCTTTACCTCCTTATAGGCCTTCCTCCAGATGAGGAGGCTTTAGCATCATATTTTCCATGTGCAAATAACCTGGTTGACAAGGCTGTGGTGTCGGCAGTCAGCAATGATATTCTTCCTCCGGCTATGATTCTCTTAGTAGCTGGGGCTTCATGTTGCGATAGCCTCTCAAACATAGAAATTCTTCTATGAGACTCCTTAGTAGTCGTTCATGGCGCTGGCAGATATACACGACACACGATAGCTTGGGGCCTTATGGCAGGCCTTTCAGTACTTAGGCCATTAACAGGATTGGTGGAGGTTCTTGTAACAACCATAGGGAAGTTAATACTATCGGACTGGATGGTAGCTCCAACATTCCCAGTTTCAATAATAGTATTTGCAAACTGAATCCTGACTCCTTGTCCCAGCTAGACGGTCATCAGGATGTTCTGTAGATCCATCTGCATAAATGAAAGGTAAGGGTTAGTAATCAGAATCTGATACATTACTTACTTTCAAAATACAGAGACTTGCACAGAACACAAAAATAAAATAGATAAAAAAAATTAGGATAAGCAAGCAATAAAAATAATTTTAAAAACTCGGTTGAATGCTAAATGAATTTATTAACTGATCATTTTAGAATATTCAGGAATTTGATTCGTTAAATGATCATTTTGAAAAACTCAAAATTTTGAGTATGAGTTAATATGTATGCTAATATAGCACTGAGATGACTAGCCAAAGATGGAAAGAGAAACCAATTCCTAGCGAAGTCGCCTGAAAACTGTGGGCTCTGAAAATTCGGCCCTGGCCTCTGCCCGCACTGATGCTTCTTTTCTTCAACGAGGGAGTTTTAACGGATAGGTTTCGTGGTAAATTTTGGAAGACAGATGAGTTTGTAGATAATACACTACCTAGAGATTTCACCCTCATTTTGCGAGGACTTTATGATCTGAGTTCTTGTTTCCTATAGGCGCAAGCCCCTATAGTTAATTACCCCTCCCAATCACGAGAGAGAACTTTCGATTAAGGCTAGTCGTCAATCAGATACGTAAAGAATATATGGTATCTGGCATATAGTAGCAGCAATGGGCATTGATATTTGAAGAGTTTGGAAATGGTTGAGAATTTGGAGATTTGATATTTAAAATTTGAAATAGCACCATCTTACAGCTAAAGCGAATGGTGGGGGAATGGATGATAGTCCCGATAAGGATCCCATAATTTCGTCGTCTTGGTCCATCATGGTCCCTGGTCTACTTAGTCAGAGGAGGTAGTCAAACAAACCTGACATGAGGATCCTTATCGGCAACCAATGGTTTGCTTCGTCCAAGGGGACCTTGTAGACCTAGGGTGGGTATTTGCCTTAGGGGACAGCTTTGAATCCACCTTAGCTAATAGAGGGCTTTGTGCCCTATCAATTATATCCTATTGATTCATATCTCAAGAATTTGATGTCAATATAGAGTGTATTGGCTCTGGCCATAACTGATATTTTGTGGTGCCATTTAACAGCAAAACCACTTGGTTTAGAGGGCCCCGGGTCAAAACTGTTTATCATGCGGTGCCTTTTAGCAACAAATCGCCAGTCATAGGACATGTACCATGTCCTTACTCGTAGGAGATTATTTGAGAATGAATCCTAGTGATATTTTTGACTAGGCATTAGCTCTATGTGAGCTAAAGTAAATTTTAATTTGTTCACCTCGGCAAATTATTGCGGAGGGTGGATGGATTTTTCTTTAAGTGTTTTGATGGATTATTTCAATTTTATTTTTTTTTGAAATTTTGGGACTTTGAGATTTTTTGGATTTTCGTAGGTATTTGAGTGGAATTATTGAAATATTTGGAATGAACCCCTCCGGTTGAGATTTGCATTCAATACGACCATCATTGGGATGAACGAGGTCATTTCTTTTTTTTTTATATTAAACCTTGTCGACCCGATCAACATGTAGATAAGGGATTGGGTTTCATAGGATTTATGCCTTTATTAGTGAATTCTAATTGTGATAGGTCTTGAAAGACTAATATGAATGTATTAAAACAAATACACTTGCTGCCAAAACCGTATATTTTTTTGAAGGTTCGAATCCTATCAACTATTATTGATCCGCATAGGAGGATCGGGGTTCAAATTTGAATTCACTTATCGACCTACGTAGCATCCCTATACATCATGTACGTACAAATAACATGCTCGTCGAGGATCATTCAGGTGTTTGGGGGCATTTTGTAAGCATTTGCTGAACCTTGTCGACTCCTACCTACCTGCTTAGAAGGATCGAGTTCAATTTTATTGACCCACGTAGTATCCCTAAACATTACGTGTATACCAATAACATGCTCGTTGGGGCCCATGCGGGTTTTATGATTGCTTTTATCTCTTTTAGGTACATATGTGTATATAAACTACAGTGCACATACGGGGTACTTTGAAAGTATTTGTAGATGCATTCTATCTGCTTGCATAGAAGTTGCGAATCCAATGGCTTGAAGTAGTAGCTTCTGGATCAGTTATTTGCTGCTTTGTATAGGTAGACTATCGTGCACTACTTGCATGATTTGCATAGGTAAATTGTAGTGCACTAACTAATTTTCTGCTTTGTGTTTGTTGATGCTTGCATTCATTGTAGTCCTTTGGCATTCGTTCGTAGATGGTATGTAATACTTGTAGCAGGGCTCCAATAGAAGCTCATCCGAGCTTGTATATATCATATTCTTCATGCTCTTTATTGTGGTCTTTAGCTTATGTAATACATTTGCCACTGTTACAAGTAGGAAATTAGATGTATTCTTTCACAAACTGAAATTGATTTCAGGATACTGTATTACTGAAGTATTTCTACATCTACCTATAAGTGGCATGTGGCACGTATATCTTTCTTCATAGAGAGCTTGTATTTATTGCAGATCTTTCACTATTACCCATAAACACCATACTTCATAGACGATGCTTCCTACAGTGATTAGTAGGAGTTCAAATTCATCAGGGATTTGTTGTTTTACTTTGTATGCAGGTGATAAGATTTCTTTGTGTGCCCGATAATTTCTTAGTATTGGAAGAAAACTTCATATTATTGATTGGAAGAGGATTAATGTGCTTGTTTGAATTTTGCTATCGATTGCCAGAGTGTTGTACAACAGTGGTTTCATCTGCTAAATGCCTTTCACACTCTTTGAATTTTGATTATCTTGGAGATCTCCAAGATTTATTGAGAATTCTTATGTTATTGATTGATTGCAAGCACTTGTTATCCTTTCAGTTTGATCTTTGTTTGTAAGAAAGTTGTGTTCGTTACATATCTGATTCTCCTTCTTGATGGAGATAGATATATCCGGTTTCGTGATAGATCCCGGGGTAAGTTGTATTCTCTACACTTTCCCCCTCTGTATTTGCTAATGATTCGTTGAACTCGTTGCACGAAGATCTCAATAATCTATAAGAGATTGATGTGTGTATTTATAGCTTATCTTTGACTGTCAGAATGACTACAATCGTTATTAATTTTCTCATATACATTTGTCAAGAATCTACTATGCTCATCGTATGCTTCCTTTCATTGTTTATAGAACTCATTTGTTGCTTATGAGTGAGTCATAAATCCTTCAATCGGTCTTTGCTTGAACAATCATGATTGTCATTAAATCATATATTCTTCATACTTTGTAGATATATCAACCCTTTAGACTTTACCTATGATCATATCACTGCAGCACTCGTGGATATGTCATTGTGTTTGTTGCTTTTGAATGAGATATAGGGAATTCATTCACCATTGCTCATTATTGGTAGTTGCTATTTACATTGTCCGCTGCTTTTGCTCATAAACGATGCACTTATCGTTCTTTGAATTAGACAAGTCTTTTATTTGCTCATTAGCATTTGTATTTTGGTTGACATAATAATTCCTTGAAATTAATTAAAGACTTTGTCTCATTGATTGAAAGAATGTCATATTGGAAACTCATTCTACTTGCACTCAAATTAGAAGTTCATTATTTTACATATGATTCAAGTTTGAGTTCTCTATCAAGTTCAAACTTTAATCCAAGTTTGAACTCAATGTCATTGTAGCTCATATCGCATTCAAGTCCAAATCATTATTTCATTTTAGTACAAGTTAGATCATTACTAGTTATCTTTTCTTCTAATATTCAAGTTCATTTAGAGCTCATATTCATTTAGATTTGAATTTATTTAAGTCACTTGAATCAAGTCCACAAGTCCCAAATTGATCTTTAAGTTCAATCAAGTCCATTGTTCAACTCATTCGAGTTCAAGTAGTCCCCTACTATCTTGTAGAATTCAAGTATAGTTAGACGTACAAGTTCAAATCATGTCCACATGATGCATAAATCAAATTCAGATATGAGTCCATGTCAATTTCAAGTTCACTTAAGTTCAAGTTCATGTCCAAGCATTGTCTTATTCATTTGAATTTGAGTCTGAATTGTTCAAGTTCAAGTTAAGACTTCTTGTACCAAGTTCATTATTTTTCATTTTTGTTCAAGTCCTTGTCCTTTTTGGACAAAATTTTGACAGCCTCCCGGTGTCTCCCCCGTTTAGGGGAAAAATCAAGAGGCAGCCTTCCCCTCGATGCTACGTGAGCGCTTCAGGTAGGTGTCAAAATGACACCGTGGTTGCATACTTTTTTATTAAAATCCTCGCCAGCTACATAAGAGTTTAAGGGTTTGGAGCACAAATTAAAAAAAAGCATAGCTTTCCCCCCCTCTGCACTACATGAGCATTTGGGGGTACTTTATATATATATATATCCCCCTCGCAAGCGCCGCACCGATTTCTCTCTCTACAATGCTACATGAGCACGTAGGTGGTTTGTCGGTTCATAACTAGCATTGAAGAATAATTTTTAGGTCGTTGCAAGCGCCGCACTGATTTTTCTCTCTACTACGCTACGTGAGCGCGTAGGGGGTATATCAGCTCGTTGCAAGCCACGAGAGAAGGATTTTTTTTAGTTAGAAGTTTTATATTATACCTTTACAATCGGATCAACGATGACAACAGAGATAAAAAAAGCATGAAAATACATTTTTTCTCTCTCTTTGAATATGGTATTAATACTAATATTAATATTATTATTGTATTACTTTTATACTATTACTATTTTATATCATTAATCATGATAGCAATAGTAACATTATAATAGTAATATAATAAAAACAATAATATTACTATTAATTAATATAAATATTTAATAATAAAATACATATATAAAAAAATGAAATAAATAGAGAAGGAGAAGGCATCGGGTTGGGTCTCACTTGCGACAAAGAGGAGAAGGGTTCGGGTAAACGACGAGAACGGGGCAGCGATCGAGAGTAGATTTCATGCAGGATGTGATGAGAAACAACTGGAGCGGCGCCGATTCAGCGGGATTCGTGGATCCGACGGGATACAAGGTATTTTTTTTTTTGTTTCATGTTCCTTTGGGTATTGTTCAGAGGTCAACAGGGGACTACAGGCTCTATAGTTTGATAGTTGTGGTATTTTAAGCTAGCTTTCCTTCATGAGGTGAGTTGCGAGTCACATGATCTGTGATGACTTTTGATTATCCCCATGAGGAACAATTTTCCTTCTGCACTTTCAGATTAGTTAATTTTATGATCGAGTCATTAGTTGAGTTCTTGTATGTGACACACTTGCGGGTCCTTTTGTGACATTTCAAGTTTTTATTTTATCATAAACATTTATAATTTTTATTATTTTAATATATTGTCATTATTTAGAATATATTTATTTATTATAATTTCTTCTATTATTCTCTTTAATTGTCTTTATATAGGCATTTTTATATGAACATATAATTCAATTCAATAATGAACATCTCTTTTATGCTCTCCAGCCTTCCATGGTCTTCACGTCCTTTCATCTCTTAATTGATTTATGGAAATCATTTCTTCATTTTAGTTGACGCATTCTTGGCTTTGTGAATCCCAATTAGTTATTAGTGGGATATGCTCTATTCAGCTTAAAATAGAGGAAATCAGCACATAATGTCCATTTCTTTAACATTAAGATAATTAACTTAAATATCATGGATGTAGTGATTATGAAGGGAACAATACTTATACTCAAAAAGTTCTTTCAAATAGCTCAGATGATTCAGATCTAAAAGTTCTCTCACTTGAACATAATTATATATTGCCTAGATATACTCATTCATTTGTACCAAACTTATCATGATACATTCTTTTTAATCTTTTCTTTTAAATCCAATCTTAGTTATAGTCGTGAAAATTTTTAATATTTGAAATTTCTATTTTATTCTTATTTAAAGTCAATGTTAATTTGTGTATTCTCTTCTTTATTGTTATCTCACCAAGAACTTCTATATTGTAATGAAGTTTTACAAATTAGCTTGATGCTTTTTTAGCTAGATCTCTCCTATATATGCCAACACAATGTTCCTTCCTTCAATTAGAACCCCTTCATTTATTTTATTATCCATGTACATAACATGGTATATAAAGTGAAATGGCCACATAGCTCTTCTTGGTCTGTTGGTAGCAGCTACCAACCAACAAACCAATATATGCATGCTAGATTTGTAGATTGCCACAAAGATCCATCTCACGATGCACTTGTTCAATCTGGTCATTGTCATTTGCACCATCGTTGCCTCTGCGATCTTGAACATGCTCTACCAATCGCATCAAAGAAATCGTTGAATAGGTGAGTACAACTTTGGCAGGTATATGATACACCTTAGGATTTCTCAATTTCAGTTTTTCTCTAATTCCCCTCAAATGAAGAGAATTTATCCACCAAATCCAAAGAAAAGCAATCACAAGAGAAATGGGATGAAGAACAGAAAAACAATTATATTAAAATTCAAGAGAAAATAAGATACATTTGTCCAATTCGAGAAGGACAATGTCTCCCAATACAAACTCTAGAAAAAGCAAAAAGAAAACAATAGAAAAGTTTCAATCAGCATGAAGAAAAAAACCTCCTTAACAACCATGTAACCTCCTCCAAAACAACCATATAACCTCCTTAACAACCATGTAACCTCCTCCAAAACAACCATGTAACCTCCTTAACAACCATGTAACCTCCTCCAAAACAACCATGTAACCTCCTTAACAACCATGTAACCTCCTCCAAAACAACCATGTACCTCCCCCCCCCATGATGCCCACGATCACATAGGTGGGCCTATGGGGCCCACCGTGGCTTCTCCTTGGCCCACCGTGGCTTCTCCTTGCTCCCAGCGGGTTCGCCCGTCTCCCCTTCTCCTTCTGTAGACCCGCACGGGTTTAGAGGGATGGACCAGTTGAACCGGTCCATCAATACCGCCCTCTATAAGATCAACCTTGTGCTCAAGGTTGAAGTCTGGGAATTGCTCTCGCATGGCTTCGTATATCTCCCAAGTAGCCTCTTATGTCGGTAAGTCCTTCCACTAGATGAGCACCTCCCTCTTGCCTTGATCATTCTTCCTCACTTCCTTCACTTATAGTGGCTATAGTAAGAATTGCATATCTTCTGTGAGTCCCTGGGGTATAGTAGGAGTGGCCACAGTAGGATCTCCTATGCTCTTCTTCAATAGTGATGCATGAAATATAGGGTGGATGGAGGAATTAGGAGGTAACTTGAAACAGTAGGCCACCATCCCAACCTTCCCTTCGATCTCGAAAGGCCCATAGTATCGTGGAGATAGCTTCTCACTCTTTCTGCTAGCTAAAGTCTTCTGTCGATAAGGCCGTAGCTTCAGGTATACCATATCTCCCACCTCAAATGTCACATCCTTATGATGAGCATCCGCCTTAGTCTTCATGATCTACTGGGCTCTCAATAGGTGTTCTCTCAACTCTCCTAACACCTTATCCCTCTCCTCCAAGTATTGATCCACTAGATATACAGGGGTCATTCCCTTCTGATAATTCACCAATGGTGGTGGATCCCTCCCATAAAGAATCCTAAAAGGTGTGAATTGAGATACAATATGATAGCAAGTGTTGTACCAATATTCTGCTCATGGTAGCCATTTGACCCACTGCTTAGGCCTCTCCCCAACAAAGCATCTCAAGTAAGTCTCCACGCTCCGGTTCACCACCTCGGATTGTCCGCCTGTCTATGGGTGGTATGTTGTACTGTGCTTCAAGAATGTACCTTGCATCTTGAAGATCTCCTTCCAAAAAGAGCTCAATAATACTTTGTGCCGATCTGAGATAATAGAAGTGGGGACCCCATGCAATCGAACCACCTCTCTGATGAAAGTAGAGGCTACAGTAGGAGCTGAGAACGGATGTCGTAGTGGAATAAAATGGCTATACTTGCTCAACCGGTCAACTACCACCATGATGACCGTATACCCATCAGACTTGCGTAATCCCTAAATGAAATCCATGGTGACTTCCTCCCAAATCTTGTTTGGCAGCACCAAGGGATGTAGCAAACCACTAGGGGAACAAGCTTGATAGTTGTTCCGCTGACAAATATTACATTTGCTCACCATGTCTTTGACGTCACCTCTTAGCCCTTTCCAAAAAAATTCGGCTTTCACCTGCTGATAGGTCTTCTCCACTCCTTAATGTTCACCAATACTGCTATTGTGGT
>NW_021319330.1:247633-327329 GCF_001605985.2 Dendrobium catenatum
AATATACCCGAATAGGGTCGGGTTCGGGTTGACCCGAACCCAAAGCGGGTCGGGTTCAGGTCAGGTTGAACAGTATCGGGTCAATTTCGGGTTGGACCCGAACCCGACCCGTGACCCGGTTTTGACAGCCCTACTCCAAGGAATGTATAGCATCCTGAGGTAGATCATCTATTTATTGGTGATCCTGCGTAATCTGCATCAATATGTTTCGTGGGGTTATTCCACAATCTCTTCTGAAGAGAATCTCTTTACTTGGGTTGCCCTTAAGATAGTGTGGTATTTTGTCTATAGTTTGCATGTGTTGCCGGAGGCACTATCCAAACATCCCAATCTAGGCAATTTTTTAAGATAAGTTGCCTAAAAGGCCAAAGTGGCACATCACCTTAACACCAAAGGCACTAGCAACGCAAGGAATGTCTTACTCCTACTCCTCATCCTCCCCCAAAATTTTTTGAAGTTATTGGTGTCAATCTACGAGACCTAAATTTGGCAATTTTAATTCCTTTCTAGGCTGCTGCTCCTTTTTTCTTTCCTTTCGCTTTGATGCACCCCCGAGAGTAAAATCAAATGATCATGGTTTCTACTAAAAAATTCATTTAAGGAATTGAATTTCATTTACAAGAGCTAAAAAAGTGTTAAGCTGTACAGTTTAAGATCATAAATTTGATTTTGAAAGTTAAAAAACGCAATCTTAAACACTTTTTGCAGAAATTGACCGCTTGAGGCAACTTAATGAACCACAGTTTTCTAGATAAATGATGTAAACAACGCAGGAAAAAGAAACTGATGTTCTTGATGAAAATTAAGTTTAGTATCTATTGATTAACCAAAGATCTCTTTGCAATGTGATTTAACTTCAGAATTGAGGAATTGAACTGGATTTTCTTTTACCTTGCTGCATAGTGTAGATTCAAGTTACTACGATCTAATCTCATCCCCAAACCAGGGATTTTGTTATTGATTTTCAAGTAAATAGCTTCATCTGGCTGCACCCTAATGACAAGCTCATTTGTAGCTCGATCAAGATCTGTACCAAAACTCCTCTTGTATAAGTTTCCAGGAACATGCCTGAATTGTACTCTGATCTCTGCTCTGCACACAAAAGAACATTCAACTTCATATACAACAGTAGCAAAAGATTAAGGTTTCATTTGGGACAGTTTTCTTACTGCTTCTTAAAGCAGTTTTTTGATACAAAATTTTTGTTTTGTTGTACTAAAAAGCTATTTTAAGAAGCAGTAAAAAAGCCATCCCAAACGAAACCTAAAACAAAAAAAGGCCTAGTCAAGATAATCAACATACCGTTGAGTGTGCAATGCCTTGCCTGCTTTCATAAGAAAGGGCACCCCATCCCATCTTGCATTATTAATAAATAGTGCGGCGGCTGCGAATGTCGGTGTAAGACTTCCCTTGGGTACTGTCTTATCATCTGTATATGCTGGATAAGTAATCCCACCTTTTGTATGGCTCTTGTACTGTCCAATTACAATGTCATCCAACTGCAGTGGCTTCATGGAGCGAAGGACTTTCACCTAAAATGAATAAAAAATAGTGACAACACTTCCCAAACAATCAATTACTAGATTACTATGACCAGCCAATGATTAAAAAATATCAGCAGTACAGAGTATGAACCTTTTCATTTCTAATGTCCTCTGCATCTAGGCTGACAGGTGTTTCCATGGCAAACAAAGCCAGTATTTGGAGAAGATGATTTTGCATTATGTCTCTGATGATACCATAGTTATCAAAGTATCTGCACAAGCACTTGGCAAAAGGGTCCATCATTTTCACAAATGTAATCAAAAGGGCCAACTTAACATTAAATAACTCCTACCCTCCTCGACCTTCGGTCCCAAAATCCTCAGAAAAAATCAATTGTACATTTCGGATGTACTGCCTTGACCACAAAGGTTCAAACACCAAATTTGAAAATCGGAGAACAGACAGGTTTTCAACAAGTTCTTTTCCAAGGTAGTGATCAATTCTGAAACACGAAAAATGCCATTATTAGAGCAAACCTTAAAAGTTGCAAGAGGAAAGAGTAAACATACAATTGACTAATAAATATTACCTGAAAATTTGATCTTCCTTCAAATACTGTTTAAGGTTTCTTGTCAATGTAGCAGAAGATTCAGAGTCACGTCCGAAGGGTTTTTCGACAATTACCCGTGTCCAGCCATTCAAAGAAGATGCTGACTTACTGGCACATTTCACCACATCAACGAATATATTTGGAGGTATAGATAGATAGAACAAGCGATTTGAGATCCTCCCAGCCTGTGTATAACTAGAACAATAAGAAATTCATTCATGGTTCATGGTTCTCATCACTTATTCACTCATGAGATTTTCAAGCTATCAGGGAAAAACGCATCTATAATATTTGTGTTTGGAAATGAATTTCACTTCACTTCACCAATTCCAGTCTTCAGTGACTTAATTTTGAATGATAAAAAAGGGTAAGTTCACAGATCATAATCTAGAATCTAAATATATTTGCTATTTGTATTACTTAGATTTCAAGTGTAAAGTTGTTATCATCAAGAGTTAAGTGCAGCATAACCAATGAATTGATGGTGATAATCTGAAATTCGAACAAGCTAAATCAAACATTGCAACGTAATACAAATTTTAATTATCTAAATCATCACAAGGTCCTATGGTTATCCATTAATTGCATATTTTATAATACGTGAACTTGTAAAGTTGCCTTTTATTGATATGTGCAACATTAGGGGAAACCCCAAAACTGCTAAAGAACAGTTTTCACAATCAAATGCACAAAGGTGCACCAGCCAAGAAAACTTGAATTTCAGCCTACATAAAAATGGGCATATTCAAGCTTTTTGAATCACATGGATGAAAATGTATGATCAACTAAAATGCTCCAGACTAGGGGAGTAAGTGAGCCAAGTCAACTCATGAGTTAACTTACAAATAGCTCATGAGCTAACAAGCCAAGCTTGGACCAGCGTTGACTTGACTTGTTAGCTCATGAGCCGACTAGTTTAAGAAATATTAATGTAAAACTATACTTAGAAGATATTAGCATTTAGGAGTTTAAATAAAAAGTTAATAAAATATTTAAAAATCATATCTTGCTTTTTTTATTGAATGATTATTGATTATTTTTCTTATAATTTTTCATTCTTTTAACTATTTATTATAATAATTATTTGAATCAAAATCATTTTTTCTTTAATTAAAAATATGCAGGCTAATGAACCGATTTAAACTCATAGAATTAAACTCGAGCTCAAGATTAAACTCGATTAATTAATCAAGCTCAAGCTAAAGCTAGGGGTGACTCGAGTTTGGCTCGACTCATTTACATCACTACTTACAGAATATTTTCCCTTTCTCCAAAAATGTTTCCATCATTGAACATCCACACGTGGTAAAATTCTTCAACCTACAATATTAAATAGGTCATGGCTCTTCCTGCTATTAAAACCGACCAAGAAGCTTCCACTAAGTATTAAATACCAAATTCTTCAATGATTCATACAAATCAAGAAATTGCTATCCTACGCAACTATCAATCTTTTTGTTTTGGTTAGGACTTATTTTATGGTTTAGACTTGCAGCAGCCTAACCATGGGCTGATCAAATAACGCACAAATGGCATACATCCAAGTACTCACCCTTAAGAAAAGAAACCTAAATTTGTTCTCTTCATCAATGTGCTAAGTATTTTCGTCTTCCCTAAAACACGCTTCCTTGCCTTTTAACCATTGTTCGGCACCGTACACCTTTGATTACTCTTTGTAGCCACTGATGGTTATTTTTGCCTCATCTACAACACACTCCCTACCTTATTACCACTCTTCACAACCACACAACCTCAATTCTTTTAGCTGCTAGTATCTTGCCACCCACTAACATCATAATCCATTACTACTCATCCAACTCTCATTGCCATTATGTTACAGTCTGCAAGCCCATCCACCCATTGCCACTACTAGTTCCTCAATGCCATTGTTGTTGGGTGCTACCTAGTTCAATGGCATTCTTAGTTAATATAAGAAGTTTAGAGGTGAATTTTGGGAGGGATAAGAAAGAATTCCTAGAACCTTTAACTGGTGTTAGCTAGGGTAGTAATTTTAAAAGATCTACAATTTCTGGGTGATAAGTAAGTTTGTGATCCCTCTGACCCTATTCTTGATCCAATGTGGAGACAAGAAATGTTTTTTATGCCCTTCATGTCTCTTTTAGGAATAACGAGGGTTGGAGTATCTCAGGAGGCACAATATTATTGAAATAAATGACTGGCATGTTTTTGGTGTTACAAAAAATAGTGTTAGTACGTAATCATTACAATATACAAAAGAACCGTAATTCTATTAGTACTTTTAAACAACAATTGGGCTTCATTTTGTAATGCTATGTTGTTACGATTTTGTGTTGTTTGGTACAAAATTTAAGTCGCTACATTAACAAAGAAGGGCAAACTGCTCTACATAGGTGCTGCCATGATCATTAAGTATGGAGGAAGAACATGTACAGTATAGCGATTGATTCCCACATTTTCCACGTAAATCAAAACAATGATTTTCAAATGTTTGATAAGCAAAGAAAATGAAAAGCATTATGATGGACCGGTCCGGTCCATCCCTCTGAACCCGTGCGGGTCTACAGAAGGAGAAGGGGAGACGGGCGAACTCGGTGGGAGCAAGGAGAAGCCACGGTGGGCCAAGGAGAAGCCACGGTGGGCCCCGTAGGCCCACCTATGTGATCGTGGGCATCATGGGAGGGGGGGGAGGTACATGGTTGTTTTGGAGGAGGTTACATGGTTGTTAAGGAGGTTACATGGTTGTTTTGGAGGAGGTTACATGGTTGTTAAGGAGGTTATATGGTTGTTGAGGAGGTTACATGATTGTTGAGGAGGTTACATGGTTGTTGAGGAGGTTATATGGTTGTTTTGGAGGGGTAATTTAGGGAGGTGGGATGAATTTGGGATGGTATTAAGGGGGCAATTAGGGTTCAGTTTTTCTTCATGCTGATTGAAATTTTTCTATTGTTTTCTTTTTGCTTTTTCTAGAGTTTGTATGGGGAGACATTGTCCTTCTCGAATTGGACAAACGTATCTTATTTTCTCTTGAATTTTAATATAATTGTTTTTTTGTTCTTCATCCCATTTCTCTTGTGATTGCATTTCTTTGGATTTGGTGGATAAATTCTATTCATTTGAGGGGAATTAGAGCAAAACCGAAATTGAGAAACCCTAGGGTGTATCACATTACCAAACCAGTCCTTACTATTAAAAAATGATTTATTTCTTAGTTACATCCCATAATACAAGTAAGGTGCAAAGAGTAGTCCACCAGGGCATTTAAATTGATCTTTATAATAAAATGTCTCATATATTACATAACAATTAAATAAAAAATAAATTAAAAGGAACAAAAGAACAAAATATAGAAATAACCATCATATAGAATTATAGATAGCCAATCCCAATGATTTAAAGTGAGTTGGCTCGTTGTTCATTTTTTCAGCATATTTATAGTACTAACTGCCAATGTGAACATCAAGCAGTAGTTTTTGACATCTACGCTTGGGAACAACTGCTACTGTTTTCAAGGACAGTAAAAAAAAACTATTTCTGTATTACTAGAAAGCTCTAAAAACATAGAGCATTAATAGGAAAATTTCTTGAAAGAACAAATTTGATAAGGATTATACAAACATAGAGTATTATTAGAATGTTCCAAAGTCCAAAATCAAACATCTTTCCTTAGCCAAAAACACCAGTGCTCTAAATTGATGCAGCAGCCCTGTTGCTCACAGTATTTCAGATTTTTAAGTAGTTTAAAAGCAAAATAGCAATGACAGGCAAGCCAAAAAAAAAGATTAACATTTGATGTCATCCAAATATTACCTCATGCTCCCTCAACTTCTTGTCTAGCTGTGCAAAATCTCCCTCGGAGTCATACTGCCCTGAATGGTAAAAGCATCTTTCAAGGAATTGCTCCATTTTATCTTTACAATTTTCCCTGAAAACCAGACGAAATAAAACGTAAATTCAATATTCATAACAAAATTACTAGATGAAACCATAAAAGTTATTGCATTTAACCAAAAAGAAGGAATAAATCACCTCTTATCTATCCGGCAAGTGAGCGTCTTGCTGACCATGGTTCTTAACTCAGCATCAGCCATTTTACTCCTAGCATATCCAAAAATTGTAAAATGCTGTGCATCCATAGGGGCCACAAGCAGCACAAAGCTTAAATCATTGAAGAAAGTAGCTTGATGGAAATAACATTAATGAAAAACTGGAGCTTTCAAAACAACAAGATTACCTCTGGCAGGCAACCCTCGTAGAAGAGCGCAAACAACGCAGGAAAAATCTTCTTCTTCGCTAGATCACCAGAGGCCCCAACCACTGTGATACTAACCGTCGATTCCTTCCCACTAGTGCTATTAACTGCCTTAATTCTGGACTCATCTGAACATACAGTAGGTAATCCACCATTTTCAACATTCTTTAAAGCAGACTCTTTAGCAGTGGGCACCGGCGTTACAGCTGCCAATAGATTAAAATCGAACAGTGCATAAAACAAATTAAAATGGATAAAAACAATATGTTGACAAGCACAAAACGAATTTTAAAATACACGGCAAAACTGAATGAACCACAGGCAATTAAACATCATAGATAGATCGGCCCAAACACACGTAATAGAGCGGGAGAGACAAATACCGATAAAAATTTGAGCTAAGTAGAGAGACACTGAAAGGAGGATAAACGAACCTTCTTGCATGCAGATAGGGCCAAAGTTTTGATTTTTATCTCTTCGGGAAGAGACCCGCTTCGCCCATTCCCGCTTAGGGAGGGAAAACAGAAATGAAGGCCCCGAAGACGGCGTTGTTCGGTGAGTCCGTGGAACGCCAAAGCGGCAAGGAGAAGGGCATTTGGGGCAGGAAACAGCCATCAATTTCCGGCGGGGAGTAATTAGAGGTGAAAGAACAGAGAAGTGGGAGGGGAGGTTGGGGATTTAGACAATAGAAGGAGAGAGGTGAAGGGTAGAAGAGGGCTTCGATAGCATCGAAGGGCCTTTGAGAATATCGTAGCGGTAATTTCAGCACAGTGGGAAGCCGTTGGAGAAGCGACAGCGATCCAAGAAGGTTGGCCAATTTGTTGGGACGCAATTTGCAGAAGCTTGGATTTTCACAGAAAGCGGGGGTAATCACATGATATTAGGGTTTTGAATTAAAAAAAAAAATAACCTTTCTCTAAGTACTTAATAAGTCATTTTAAGGCAGCTTTTTTATACTTATTTTTATTTTTTTAGATCATTGTTATATTTTTATTCGTTTATTAATTTTCTTTATTTTTTTAAATTCATAGTATGTGTAATATTTCTCTTACCATCATTGTATAGGAAGAGATTATAATAGCAATGATAGCTAATAAATTAGACAACATTGAGAAAAGGCTAGTACTATCTTCCTTCAAATGGCTTTCATAATTAGAGGTCTAAACGAGTCGTGTTAGGTTGAATATCTGTCTAATCAAGTTAAGCTCAAATTTGGCTCATTTAAAAATTATTAGGCTCTAGCTTTCAATTTAAACAAGTGGCTCGACAATATTATGATTCGAGCCAGCTTGAGCTCGAGTATATGCTCGAGCTTAAACGACTCAATAAGCTTTTCTCAGAAACAAGCTAACGAGCTGAGTTTTAGGAGACTCGTCACTTACACCTCTATCCAGAGAAATTATCCTATGCGGAGACCGAATGCAGAACGTTATCCGGAGACCATCCAAAATGTGCTATGTCAGCGGTACCGAGCCGCGATACCGAGCTCTAACGAGCATTACCGAGCTGCGATACCGAGCACAAGGTGACGTGGCGTATTTTG
This sequence comes from Dendrobium catenatum, assembly GCF_001605985.2. Classification (NCBI taxonomy): domain Eukaryota; kingdom Viridiplantae; phylum Streptophyta; class Magnoliopsida; order Asparagales; family Orchidaceae; genus Dendrobium; species Dendrobium catenatum. The sequence continues at coordinate 255,503 of NW_021319330.1, forward strand.
GTTGGTCTTCGGACGACGTTCGTGGTCCGCACAAAATAATTTTTCCTCTTTCCATGAGCATCATGTAAGCAACATAGCTTGTGTTTATACGCTTACATATACACATGTGAAGCTCAAGAGAATATACAAGAAAGCACACATAAAACAAAAATATTAACACAACATATTCTCATATGAAGAAGATTAATAGCCTTGAATGAGCATTGTCATCTTATTATGTCACATTATATTTGATTAACATATTCACAGCTAACTAAAAAAATCACAAAAACAATCAAATAATTTACAAGCACAACATGTGAAGAAAAACATCACACATCTTCTAAAGTGACAAATGAAAATAATTAGATTGAAAGAAAGCAATTAATTGTAAACAACTAAAAACAAACAAATCAATTTTGAATCACATATTAAAAGTAACTATTGATTGTGGTTGATTGAGCTTTTGTCGTCATCTTTCTTACTGTTTTATTAAGTAGTTTTTGATTATATATATATTTTAAATTTTGTACTACAAAGTTTCTTCATAAAGCATTAAGAAAGTTATCCCAAACATTTGGGACGGCTTTTTTACTGCTTTTTAAAGTAGTTTTTTAATAAAAAAAATTATTTTTTTAACTAAAAAGCTGCTTTAAGAAGCAGCAAAAAAACCGTCCTAAATGAAATCTTAATCGATTTTATACTGCAAGATTCAAAATCTTTAATATGGATGAATATTAGCTGCTCAACGAAAAGCTTTCCGTGTTCTATAGAAAATCATATTTCTTCCCATAAGGATTGATAATAACTATTTGGTTTTGAAGTAAAGTTGGTGTGTAAAGAAATCCTTTTACATGAGTTTTGAAAATAATGGTGTTTGATTGGATGAAAAAAAAAATATTACAGAGTAAAGTGAAAGCAATGCAATGTTAAGCCGTTTTAGTTCATTTTTTAGGTTAAGAAACAAAGGTCAGTTTTGAGCGAAATTATTTTTACCACAAGCAACCTCTCTTGCGGCTGCCTGCCAGCCGCATCAACAATCACCAACCACCTCTGGTTGCCACTAGCCACCAACCGCCACCATCACTATCACACACCGTTGTCATCATATTTGAACTTTATATTACATTCATTTTTCTTCAAACCTATCCATTTATCTTACATCCTTTTCCTGCTCATCGAAAAGCTTTCCATGTTCTAATGAAAATCATATTTCTTCCCACAAGGATTGATAAAAAAAAAAAAATTGTGCATGCAAATGCAAGGCATTTGCCTTGGGGGCTATTTGGTTTTGAAGTAAAGTGAGTGTGTAAAGAAATCCTTTTACATGAGTTTTGCAAATAATGGTGTTTGATTGGATGAAAAAAAATATTACAGAGTAAAGTGAAAGCAATGCAATGTTAAGCCGTTTTAGTTCATTTTTTAGGTTAAGAAACAAAGGTCAGTTTTGAGCGAAATTATTTTTACCACAAGCAACCTCTCTTGCGGCTGCCTGCCAGCCATCAACAATCACCAACCACCTCTGGTTGCCACTAGCCACCAACCGCCACCATCACTATCACACACCGTTGTCATCATATTTGAACTTTATATTACATTCATTTTTCTTCAAACCTATCCATTTATCTTACATCCTTTTCATTACATTTTTTTTTAACCAAACAAACAACTCTTAATAAACAAAAAAAAAAAAAAAAACTTTGCGTAACTATATTATATGTTTTGAATTGTTCTGCACAAAAGGAAAAAAATACAATATAAAATCATGCAATTATTTAGAAAAAATTAAATAAAATTATTCCTAAGAATATTCATGAAAATATCAAAAAATTGAAATGAATTGATTTAATACACGTTCTTTTTATTTATCAAAACACAATATTATTTTACACGTATACACCATAAATTTACATACATAACATTTAAATCTCTATATTTATTTAAATGTCAACTATAGTGCATAAATTATATTTAAAATACATATATGAAAATGCGTTATACTTCAATTAAGCTAATATTAGTAGTGTTTTAATGTAATTTAAATCTTTGATTATTATATATGCCAATATATAGAAAATTTAGAAGTAATATGTAAATAGAAAAGATATTTTTGGTATTTATGTAAACCCCCCTATTAAATTTACAATTTATTGGCATAAGAAGTCAAAAAGTATTTATCATAATAAAATTGAAAGAGATGTGTTGCGTTAAGAACCTCATGAACAAAAAAGAAAGAATGACAAAAGAGTGATTCTCTCGTCTCAGCCTTTGAATTATTTTCTTGCACACAGAAAAAATTTGACTTTTCTTGTTATTTGATTCCTTAGGATCTTTCTTATATGAAAAAAAAAATAATTCATTGCCAATAGGATTAGCAGAAGATTATTTACCTTGGAATAGTTAAAGGGCATTGATCACTCTTTTGGCATTCTGAGATCACTTAATTTGGATTTTAGTTTTTGACTCCAAGGAATTTAAAGTAAAGATTAAGAATTGTTTGATAATTGAATCAATTTTTAACTTAGATTGAGCTCAAATCGAGCTGAGCCATAAGCCAAATTTTTAGCTTGATCCGATTTTGAGCTTGGACTAGATTGGATCAAGGCGGCTTGAGAATGTTAGCACTGGTAGCAAGAGATTGACATCTTGGCTTGTATAAAGAGATTCAACATACATACAATAAGAGAGGGATTGCAAGGCACCTAAGTTTTAAAAGAAAAACTAAAAAACGGTGAAAAAATGGGATTTGAGCCAATTGAAATAATATACTAGTATTTGCCATCGATTATAAATGATGCATCTTTTTGTGATTAAGAAATGTGTTGATACAATATATTAGATATAAACTATGTATAACAAATTTCATTGTGGAAGTTGGAGGAGCCTTGTGGCATGGGAGTGATCTTCAAGTGATTGTTTGTTGTTTGATTGGTCGGTCTCCTTTGAAGACGAGAGATTACAGATAAAAAAGTTCAACATAAATCTTGATTATGTTGAGAGTCACAATTAGTGTCGACAACATTAATTGATGTTGTTGACGAATGCATGTGACGAAGTTAGAGTAATCATAGAATTGTTGTTAAACAATGGTGTTTTGAGGATTGTAGTTGAGTGGTAGTGATTAGAAGATCCAAGTTGGGTGATTGTTGATAGAGGTTTGTATTCGAGCAATAGTAGATTGGGGACTATATATAGTTAGGCGATAGTGATATGAGGATCATAATAGGGTGATAATGTTCGGAAGGTTGTAATCAGACGATTGTGGTTGGAAGACCACACTCTGGGATAGTGGATGAAGGATAGTAATCTAGTAATAGTGGCAATGGTCGGAGGATCATAATGATTGTAACTCTCTTTAACGGTGGTTTTCTAACCATTGTAGTAGCTATATCCCAACATAATTTATTGTAGTGATTTTAAGCTTTGCAAACTAGAAGAAATAGACCATTACTATTATTGGTGATCATAATGGCTGCAAGTTCCAATATTTTTTTTTGTAACATGAGACTATATATATTGTTACATATACATTCTTTTGGCTCATGTCAAAGAGTTGGCATTCTAATTCCAAGGGGCTTAGTATTGATAACCCCACTCTTCTTTAATGGAAGAATCCTTCAATCATTGCTCTTACTAGTGTTGTAACGCCATATAATTAAATTTGAAAGAATTATCTATTCTATCTTCTTAATTAATAAATCAGAGATTTTATAAATCATTAAAATAATAAATATATATTCTGTAAAAATAACTAATAATTTATATACCTAAAAAATTTCATTATATTTATTCTCTCAAAATTAATATATAATAGTTAGGATATCAGTACAATTACTATTTAATCACAAACTCCTACCTATAGAAAATAAGAAAAAAAATTTTACCAATATAAAATTTCCTAATTTTTTGGTAACAAAAAGATAAATTTAATAGAAAAAATATAAAAAATTTCAAGTTATTTAAATAAAAAATATGATAATGGTTCCTTGTAGTGAGACGAGTAAAATTTTCAATAGGGTCGATAGGCAAAAATCACTCTACGTCCTCCAAACCTAAGTTTTTTTTTCTCTCTCCTCTTTCTCTCTCTTTTTTTTTATGTTTCTCTCTTAAGTCAAACAAATGAGATAAGAGCGATTAAGTAAAGTTTATAATGCTTTAAGATATTTTAATAAAATAATAATATAATTTAATCAATTTTTTAGTATAAAATTCATACAAATCCTTTTATAACTTTAAAAATTATAAAAAAAATATTCATGAAATAGCCTATTTTATTTAAAAAAAATGTTAAATTCGGTTTGTCGGACATCTAACTGTCCCAAAATCCCCACTTATACCGATGTGTCAATTTCTTAAAGATTTACATCAATGCCAAAAAATTATGAAAACAAAATAATTATAATGAAAACACAATAATATATATATTATGACAAAGATGGTTTGTGATTTGAACTTAAAATGACTCATAAAAAATTATTTATTTGAGTCAAAATACAGAATATTACAAGTGCCATGCACCCAACAAAATTCGAAGAATATATAAGGAATATAAGATATGAGGCTATATATATCATCAGACATATAAAGCAAGTATAATTTCCCTCTCCTTCCATCGTTTCTTCTCAAAGTGTGTTATTTTTTACCTCTTTCAAGCTTTGCCAAGCCCTATACTTAGAGTCCCCATCTTTCCCACCATCATATAATGGTTGGGAGGGTTGTCTACCCCCTTTTTTTGGAGAACCAACATTGGGGCCTACGCGTTAATCATGATGAGAAGTATATGTTCTTAGAGGATCAGAAGCTCACTAAAAGAACAACATTTGAAATAAAGCCTAAGAGCTTTAGATCATACCCAATATAGGAAAAGAAAAGATAAAATAAGAAAAAGCTAAACCCAAACTTCTCGAAAACAATTCTAAGTAGAGGAAAAAAATAATCCAGCAGTCAACGTCATAACCAGAGCAAAAGAGTCATCCAAATTCGAAGATCAGAGATCCAAAAAGTAGAACACAGTAGTAACCCCAAGGCTCCAAAGCAGTAGCCACCAAGCCAACAACAAAAAAAGCTATTTTTGGATTTCCTCTTTCTTCGTTTACTCATCTGAACGATAGTATCTCGCATACCACAATCCTGTTCAAACACTTCCTCTTCATTAATATCAGAAGGAGAAGATGAAGATCCTTCAAGCTAATCAATTTGTGCCTTAATATTTTTACCCGATCTGACGCCCACATGGGCATATAAGACGTTAGCAAAAAATAAAGATACTGGAACATCAACAAGCTGCTCATTCACTCTCAATCTCACAGAGGAAACTGATACAACCATATCAGCTAGCTTCATAGGAGAAGTAACAAAAGGATCAAACTCACTAGAATCAATATTCACCACCCCCATACTCACAACACTAAGTCCATTATCACACACATTCATCAACTTTTTTACCAAAATTACCTTGATCCACATAAAAGTTAATTATTCGAAGAAGGGTAAACAACCACAACACCATGAGACACATTACATTCATGTGGGGATCCATCAATCCCATCAACCAAGGGCACGAACTCCACTGCAAAATCATTAAGAGCCAAACCATTGCAAAGAACCCCACCTCAACTGGCAAATCCAAAGTACCCAAAGGGAAAATAACATCAGGCCTTAAAGGAATAGATTCACAAACCACAACAGCATCCTCACCACCTCCATTAATAGAAATAGGGGTCGGAGTAGATCGATCTAAATCCAAATTGCCACCTTTCGATTATTAGACGACAAAGCCAAAGGCGAGCTAGTTAACATTGGATGGAACAATGCCTCCCATAGTGATGCCACTGACATTTTCTCTAACCACCACAGCCTTAATAGGAGAATTAGGCATTAAAGAACTGACTATATCCAAATTTTCCAAGGAACCAACACCATTCTTATCAGAAAAAACCTTCACATTTGCTAAAATTAAAGCATAAAAAATATTCAAATCCTTCGCAATACTCGTGTCCTCCAGAGCAGAACCAGAAGCTTTTCCAACAGTTGTAAGTTGCTTCGAAATAGGGAGAGAGGACTTATTGCAATCCCCCTTAGCATGCCTAATATAATTACAGCTAGCACAAAAAGGAGGAAATTCCTCCATATCAACAAGCTGAATATACCCATACTTTTTAGGTCCGAGCTAAACTTTGTCCGGATATTTTTTTTGTAATGTCAAGCTCTACCAAAATCAGCACAATAGATGGATGATATATAATGGAGGTGGCATTGTCAACCTTTAAAGGATGCCCAAATAATGAACCAAGGGCATGTAAGATACGAGGAGATAATAGGTGAGATCTTAAGTTAGGGAATGAGATCCAAATGGGAATAACTGACGATTCAACACCAATATCAGTAAGGGCGACCATTTGGTTAACTTCATATAACAATTATTGACAAAATAAGATTTATGAGCAAAAACTTTGCTATAGTCTAAATCATTCATCAACTTAATCAAATTATGTGATGGGTTGAGCAAAGTTACGAAAAAATTGGCATTAAGCTTAAGGTTGAAGAAATTTTTTTGGATAGAATCTAGGCTAGGGCGATGGCTAGGAAAAAAACCAACCAAAGAAAATTGAAAAGGAACTTATAATGTTAGTATTTCCTCTACTGAGATCCATAGAGAGGGCATACCACAAAATGAAGATGGTTTAAGCTGAGGCAAACACACATCCAAGGAGGAACCATATAAAACATCTAAAAAATATATTGATTTCAAAGAACCACCCAAAAACCCTGGATCATAAATGCGACTTACTACCATCCCCCTAGGAATGGCCAGAGGAGGGTGAGACTAAAGAGACAACTAAACAAGAGCAACAAAATTGAAGGGACAATTCAAGAACTTCCCTGAAGCAGCAAACCACGGGTTGTTGTTGGTTGGAGGAAGGGGGCCGCAACATCTAGCGTCAGCTAGCCTCCGTTCGGCCTCCTTCATAAAAAACTCAGAATGGATAGAGCTTGCCTTCTTCCGCCCTCCTTCATACTTAGGGCTTGCCTCTGTCCAGTGGTCTTCTCCAGCAGGTGTGATTGAGGCACGACGAGAGTGAGGCTGGTGGCACCTGGGCTATATCACGACCAGGAGAGGACTCGCGGGTAGGGCAAGACAAAGGCACGACAACAACTGAAGGGAGTAGAATGCAGCAAATCTTTTGTACCTTTGGGGCCTTCGATAGTCGAGCGGAAAGCCGTCAACACATTGAAATGTTGAGGATGGAGAGCAGGGACCTTCACGATTCATGTCTGGGAGAGCTAGAGAGCATTCAATAGAGGGAGCACCCTTTAATATCACTACTAAGATCCTTTATTTTGAGGAGAGCATTATCACTCAAACTGGAAGGCCAAATAAACCTTTCCCATCCTATTATGTTAGTCCCTTAGTGATATAAATATCTTTGATAACTTGTTGATTGACCTTTAGGTGTTTGGAAGTTACTGACCATCTCACTCAAGAGGAACCACCATCTTTCCCTAGATGATCTGCCATCATGCTTGAAATGATTTGCTACTTCTTTTGAGCTGACCCGTCATCTCAATTTAGATGAATCTTTTGAGTTGACTTGCTAACTCTTCAAATATGACTCATCAGCTCTTTCCCAATCCAATTCTTTGTTTCTAGACATCATCATGTAGGTGCCTCATCGACCATCTTATTTGTCAGAGCCCTCTTTACATTCTTCTTAGACCCTCCATAATGCATATTGTATAAGTTATTGCTAAATGTTGCTTGTTACATTAGGTTCAAACCATACAACTTTAGGATGAGACTTGACTTGTATGTGTGATGGGAAAGTTCCTTCTTGGAACCACCCAACTTGTTTGATTGGAATTTAATGGCATTGGTTGGATCCACCACCTCAAGCATGTGATAGTCCACCACTTTTTTAGAGCACCATTAAGAGGCCATCTTACCATGTTGATCAATATATTTTATTCTCTTAGGAATGATTATTATAGACCTTTTTGGCCCTTTTGATGCAAATTTTAAGGATAAATTAAAAATAATTAAATCCTCATATGCAAGGGACTTCATTTTGCCATGCTTTTTTGAATTATACCAAGCTATTAACAAAATTCTTGTGGCTTTATTTCACCAAGTTGTTTAATTATGCAAATTTAAATAAAAACTTTATACAAAATATTAAATTTTATATAACTTTAGGTAGAGACCACACTTTTTATTTCTCGTCATTATATTCATATAGTTCATGATTAAAATATTTTATTATATTGATTCTATCATAAATTGATTTTATCATTTTGGGTTTATTGTACAATCAAAATATCTTCAATAATAAAATAGTTTGATTTGTTATTTATTCATCTACCTTATGGTTGTTTAATTTATTTTGTATCATTTAGTTGTTTATGTGACTAATTTTTAACATAAAATCTACATCATTTCTTGGCATTGAAAGAGTTAATAAGGGCTTAAGAAAGATTAATTAATAGATCTTTTAATTAGTATACAAATATAATAAGTAAAAATTTACAATCATTTAAGATTGAAAATTCATGCAATCTTTTTAATTAAATTCACATAGGGAAATGGGGAAATGGTTAAATTGATTAGATTTTCTAATTTTTTTGAGGAGTTTAAAAAATAAATTTTAATCTTAATTGATAACCTGAATTTTATTTAAAAAATTAGATTAAAACATTAAAAAAGTACATTTTGATGAAATTATGGACATATATTTTCTCTCCATTGAAATTTAGATATATGTATTATGAATTTATCTTGATTGTATTAAATACAATTAAGACTAAAACATTTTTTAGAGTTTCTCCAATTAAAGATCCATACCTCCTTATAGCTAGATTCCTAGAGATATGTATAACATTTAAATATAATGATGTGTTAGATGATGTAATAAAACTTGGACATCTTTATTTTTCTAATAGATTAAGCAAAAATATGGTTAAGTTCACTGTCTTAATCATCTATAATAACTTGGAATGAACTAGGATAAAAACTATTGGCGAAGTATTACTATGTTAAAAAATCACACAACCTCATTCACTAAAATGGAAAATAAATTAATTTATAAGACTTAAATTGTTAAAGCATTGAAATATCAAGAAAATACCACATTTCACATGCCCTTATGAAAATTGTACCATTAGAAAGATGTCATTTTGAATATGTAATGCCCTTGCTATATTTCAAATGTGCATGATTGCCTTTTTCTTTATTTGATAGAATAATAGATAGAAGCATTTATAAATGATTTTTCAGTATTTAGTATACAACAACAACAAAAACATCTAGCCTTTGTTCCACTATCAAGTGTTTAGTATATTTTTGATAATTTTATTGATCACTTGGCTTTAATTTTATAAAGATATGAATAAACAAATTTAGTTCTAAACACCAAAAATATCATTTTATAGTAAATATGGGCATTATTCTAGGATATAAAGTTTATAAACAAGAAGTTGAAGTTGATAAGAAAAAATTTCATGTATTAAAAAAATTCCACCACTCTCCTCAATTAAAGGAGTTAAAAAATTTTAAGGTTATGCTGGGTTTATAGAAGATTTATTAAGAACTTTTCAAAAATAATAGAACTATTTTATAAATTATTAGAAAAAGTTGTATCATATTACTTCATTCAAGAGTGTTTAGAGTCCTTTATAACATTAAGCAATAAAAAATATACATAGCCTTTGTTTTGTGATTCTTAAGGAGATCATTTTGGAGGCATTAAAATTAAAGTAATGTATTAATGAGTATATTTTATTTACCAACCTTATCTAAGGATGCATATAATTTAGTCAAATTTGACTCCTAATAGTCACTAGTTTGATTCATACATAGAAGTTGTGGTGGTAGCTTATAAAATTATTAAAATTAGAACTATCTAAATTAGACAAATGATGAAGATATTAGAATTCTCATTGAAGTAAGATGTGTTAGATGTTAAAAGAAACTTGTTATCTTTTGATACTCTTGATGTACTAGGTTGCAGTTTCAAAGCTGACAGTAGTTTTCTAAAAGTTATCTAAGGTTAAATTTTTATTATGAAGGAAAAGAGACATAATGAATTATATTCTCTATTGAAAAAATAATAAAGCATTTATTAGACACTACGGATGTTATAAAAATAGATCAAGCAAGACTTCAGTATCTTTGATTATGTCACATTAGTCAGGAAGGTTTAAATATTATGCACGAACAAGAATTTTTTGGCAAGGAAACTATTGATAAGATTGATTTATATGAGCATTGCATATTTAGGAAATAAACTTGAATAAAGTTTGGTACATATTAACAAAATCTTAAAGGAACTATGAATTAAATACATTCAACTATCTAGGGAACTGCTCCTATTTCAACTCTATGTGGAGGTGGATATTTTATCCTTTTTTTATTGATAAATTTTCAAAAAAAAGTCTAGATTTATATTTCAAAACATAAGAATGAAAGCATTTAAGACATTCAAGAACTAAAAAATGATGATTCAAAATCAGAATGGAAAGAAAATAAAAAGTTGAGAACATACAATGGCTTAGAATATTTGAATAATGAATTTACTAAATTTTATAAATATAATGGTATTGCTTGACATAAAACTTGATATAATATTATTGTTGAAAATTTGATAGGAATTAATTACTAAAAAAAGGTCAAATGTATGATATATTTTGCAAAATTGGATAAACATTTATGGGGAGAAGCTGTAAATTTTGCTTGCTACTTGTTAAATAGAATCTATCTATAATTCTTGAACTCTAAACTTCCCAAGAAGTTTAGAATGGGCAAAAGGTAGATTGCAACAATCTAATAATTTTTAAATGTCTAGTTTATATTCATATGAACTAGGGAAAGTTAGAATCGAGATCCAAGACATACATACTCTTAGGATATCTGGAGGAGTGAAAGTGTATACATGTTGATTGATGGATGATTCCATGTGTATCTTTACAACAAATGACATATTTAATGAATATGATATAATGATTAGTCAAATATTAAAAAGAATTAGAAAACCACATACATCACTGATGATATAGTAAAATTGTAAGTGAACAATTATGTAAATTAGTTACGGTTGGAGTTGATATTGGTAGAACAAATTAATCAAGATCTTCAAGAAGTGGCTACTACTCAACATGATTAGATCAATTTGGAGAATTATAGTTTAGCAAGAGACCTAACAAGGACAAATATGAGAGTAGATGAATGGTTAGGCTATGATAATTTGACTACATATGTCTTACAATTGATGAAAATTTACTAAAAGATGAAATGGGGTCATATAAGGAAGTAATGAATGGTAATGTGAAGGATTTTAGAAATATGTTATGAATGAGAAAATGAAATAAGTGGAAAAGAATTATACTTGAGAACTTAAAAATAAACCACCTAACAAATGAATCATAGGTTGCAAGTGGATATATAAAAGAAAAGATGATATTCTAAATGTTGAGCAAACCAAGATACAAGGTAAGGCTAGTGGTAAAGGCATTCACTCAAAAAGAAAAAAAAAACATATTTTAATGAGATTTTATCTCCTATTATCAAATATACATTGATCTTTACCTCTACTTAAAAATTATTATTTTAAGCTTGAACATATGGATGTAAAGACATCTTTTATACATAGAGAATATGAGGAGGTCATTTGTATGAGCCAACTAGAGGGTTACATCCAAAATGGTTACAAAAATAAAATATATCTTTTAGAAACAATCCCTTAACTTCTAAAACTAACATTCTATCTAATTATGTAGCCTCAACCTTATCCTCAACCCCTTTTCTTTCAAAACCCACACAAAAATAATTATTAACTATAATAGGTTAAACTCTTCATATTTTGTTCATCATTCTAACTAGTTTTATCCATATCCATGCAGACCAATATGCATATTTTAATTTATTTTCTATTATAATTTATAAATCTAAGGTTAACCTATTTTTATTTATTTTAGCCTTTAAGGGAATTTAGTTTTGGATATCTTTTGAAACATACATGTTCATGAGTGCATCATCCATTTGATATATTATAGACTCATATTTATTTGGGTTAAGTTGATCAAGTTAATTATTAAGCTTAAATTTAGATATATAACTTACTAACTCTAAACAAGTTTAACTCCTTAAGCCTATAAGTAACCAAATGTCTTAAATATCCAAGTACCCTTGATCAACTAGGATTGAGAATCAATACATAATTGAGACTAACATACCTTGATCATAACCTTATAACTCAGACATTGAACTATCTTAATATACTCCACAATTCACCAGCTAGATATATAAGGGCACTCATCTTGATGATCTCTTATACTCATTTGGGCTATTCATTCTTTGATAGAGGTTTTGTCATAACTCATTTGGATTTCTTATTAGATGAACTTGATACCGTTACTCACCCTCATTTTTTTTATCATATTTCATGCCTAACATAAAGATGGTCGTCCAACTTATTGGAAGAACAGTTAAACTAAGATAAATCATATATTTTGTTACTCATCACACGCCTTAAGTTTAGCCTATGCTTATAACAATATGTATGAGTCATTTATTAGATAATGACACTACATCATATGGCATTATTCTATTCTTATCATCAAGATTTTCTTGAAGTATTTTTTTTAACATCTTTTGGCTTAGCCTGAGCAATAAAGTTATAATAAGATCTTAATGTGATTGCAAAAATAACATTGAATCCAACACCTACAAAAAACAAGCATCTAGAAATGAGAAATACTTGATACTTGTCTAGAATATATTAAGTGTTGGATTTTTGTTCAATTGGCTAAATCCAACATGGCCTAAAAAAGAGGTTAGGCCCACATTCACCAAGGGCTCTATGGCCCATTCAAAGAAACTATTAGAAATTTAGAATGTTTGTTCCAAATATATTTGACTATTATATTTGTGTGTTGGATATTTGATTGTAATATAATCTTTAGCTAAATAGTTTTTGTGAAAATAAAAAAAGAAGAGTATATTTTTATGGACAATTTTCTATTTAACCCTATTAAAATATTTGAAGAAAATTTATCGATATATTATTGTAACTTGCATGCCATCTCATTTAATTTAAAACACAATATTTAAGTTTCATTTGGGATAACTTTTTTATTGTTTTTTAAAGAAATTTTCTAGTACAAAAAAATTTCTAATTCATTAAATTTTTGCATTAAAAAATTATTTTAGAAGCAGTAAGAAAGTTGTTCCAAACGAAGTCTTAATCAGCTAAATAAATAACAGTAAATCAAACACATAAAATAATATGCTACAAACATTTGAGAGAGATTCTAAATATCATGTGAGAGTGAAAGATATTGGATTTTAGCCCAGTTGGAAACGGGCCAGAATCATAGCCCACACACCCAATTGCTTACTCAACGGGCCAAAAATATGTAGAATATTCTATGCAATTTAAGTTATTACATTTATGTCATTTAAAAAAAAAAAACTTTTTAGTCGGCCGGATTTATAAAATCGGAACCATTTAACATTTAACCGGTTGAACCAATAGTTCATTTCAGTCTAGCCTGATTTGATGCAAAGCTGGTTCTTAAGTTGCAATGGACCGGCCATTTGACCGATCCACGGTTGAACCGGACTGTTCAGACCGGTTTTTTAAACTATGAATTTATATTAAAATTTGTGCAATTAATGATATTATGTATAATAACAAATCTCAATACAATTTTGAAGGCGCGAACCTACGTCGATATTAATTTATCTCACACGCTTTTTTATTAAAAATATTTTATTTGACCAATAAAAAATATGATAAATTTATTTGGTGAAGAAGTCAAATCAAATGTATTCATGTTAGGTGTACGTTTGATTTCAATATAATTGATAAATAATTAAGTTTTTAAAAATATATTAATAAATAATATATTTATATCAACAATTTCATATTCAACCTTAATGAAAATTTATAAGAAAGTTTTACCAATTTATTACTGTGATTTGCTTCTCTCACCTCTTCATTTAAAAAAAAAAACTCTGTTTCATCGGTAAATTAACAAAAAAGCTTTGATTTCCTTTTTCCTCACCATTTCCTCTCTGTCAACTCCTTTAACCATTCAGAGTAGTTGAAAGCCAAGCAAATCAGAAAGATAGGGGGTGTCAATAAATGTAGTAGCGGAGCTAAGATTATTTATCTACGGGGGCACAAATATCTTCTTTGAAAAATAACATCAAGCTTTTTCATTCGAGCTTGAAATTAATTTTAGGATTTTAAGTTTTTTTAAATATCTAACTTAAGGTTTTCATATATAATTTAAATAAAAATAATTTAAAAAAATTTTATAATGAGCAATAAATATATTAAAAAAGTAACATCTTATTAATATAAAAACTTATAATTAGAATATTTTAAGCTACTTGATTTAAATTTAAATAATATAATATTTCTCTAGTGTAATTTGTTGGCTTTAATTATATACATTTCCTATAAAAGAAAATTTGAAGATTTAAAAATAATAAAAGAAATGATGAAAATTTTAATTTAAAAAAAAAAACTAGTAATGTGAAGATAAATGATTAAAATGAAATATATATAAAGAGAAAAATATAAATGAAAAAAAAAATTAAGATAGTCAAATAAAAATCAACAAAAAAATAGCTAGCATCACAAATGAGATAGTGGAAGAGAGTAGAGTGGAGAGAGAGGTCGTGAGAAAAAAAAAAATCTTTCACCTATTAAGTAAATGATCCCATCTGTTAGTCACATGAGCCTGATCTGAAAAATTCGAGTTCCGATTGATCAGTTTAATAAACGGGTAAGGTTTTCTAACTCGTTGATTAGAAGGGTACGTATGACTTATATATGTTGACATAAGAACCTAATTTTGACCTAAAAATGACATGTTTATTTTTTTTTTCGTTATTTTTTTCCTATTAAGTATAGTCTTCTTATTTTAGATCAAATATTCTAAACTTTATGGTTAATAAGTTATAAAGAAAAAATTTCTTAACTAAAACAGGTTAACAAGTTGGGTATAGCGGTGTCAATTTCTGACACGACCCGAAAACTTGATCCGAACCCGACACGAAAAATCCGAGTTAGGGTCAACCCGTGAAAGAAACGGGTTGGGTTCAGGTTTAAGGATTAGACCCGTTTATATATTCGGGTCGAGTTAGGGTCAACCCGTCAACCCGCGGGTCGACCCAAATAACCCGCGAAGCTTATAATTGTATAGTGTATACTTGTAAGTTGTAACAATGTATGTAGCAAAACGGCTCGGGTTCGGGTTAGGGTCAACCCGTCAACCCGTGGGTTGACCCGAAAACCCGCGGAAGACAGAAAAATGGGAAATGTTCGGGTCAACGGGTCCTGTCGGGTCAACCCATAAACCCGCTCAGGTCGGGTCCGTGTTGGCCAACCGGCAGACCCGTTTAATCAAACGGGTGGGGTTTTGGTCAACCCGTTTACACTCGGGTCATTGCGGGTTATAACCGAACCCGACCCGCTGACCCGAATTGACACTACACATCATTCGAGTTTAAATTGGTCTTTTTAACCTGTTTATTAAATCGGTTGGTTCGGGTCAAATGGATTCAAGCATATTAATTTATAAAATATGATTCAAACTCAACCCGCCAACATATTTTGACTTCCATACACAGATAAAAAAGAATAAGAAGAAAAAGAAAATTTTATTTATTTTAGGTCATCTGGAATAATTAATCTAATTAATTTTGACTAAGATTAAAAAAACTCCTATTAGATTTGCCATTCAGGGAAACACTTGTCTCGGGAAACAAGTACGTGAAGATGGATAACGTTTGAAAATTACTGATCTCTCAAAAGAGAACGTCCATATATTAAATTAGAACTTCAGTATCATCAGTAAGGTCAGCTCCAATTAATGACGCAGGTCTTGCCTCCCCCATAAGCGCCTCTCTCAGCATGTCGGTTCTCAAGTAAACGGTAGATGAGCAGTGCAAGAAGATGACTTCTATCATAACAGATTACAATATCCTAGTATAAAAATTTTGTATAAATTTATTTTTTCATCTATTATTTTAGATAAAAAAATTGAATTGGTCCTTTAGTTTTTTATTTATGAATGATCAAAATAATTTCAGACTATTTTGATTTGGTCTTTTAATTATTTAAATAGGGATAAAATTAATCATTCCGTTAAAAATAAATAAACGGAAAAAAGCTAAGATTTTGACAAGAAATGATCACATTATTGATTGAGAGGTAATTTCGGAAAAATGAAGTTTTAATTTTCATTCTTCCTCTAAATCGTCAAACAAATTAAACATAATACGTATGCACGGTCTCAATCTATCCCCGCATATATACATATAGTTTAACAAGCCTTTTCAATGGAATTTTGAAGAATAAGATGTTATATGACTAATAAGAAATATTTTTAGAAAATATAGTCTAATAAATCAAGTTACATTAGGCTAAAGGGTGAGAGAGAGAGAGAGAGAGAGAGAGAGAGAGATTATGAGTGTACAATTTTTAGAAAGTGTGTGGAGACTCCAACTTCTATAGTAACTTGATCAAGATAAAGTATGACTAGACACCCCATGAAAGGGCTTCACTCATCGTGTCTCTCCAACATATCTACGTTTCATTTGGGATGGGGTGTCAAAATCGTATCGGACTATACCCAAAAAATTTCGGGTTCGGGTCAACCCATTTGCATTATGGGACATGTTTGAGTTCGAGTTTTTGACCAGTTTATAAAATCGGGTCGGGTTTGAGTTGACTTGGAAACCCGAAATCGACCCGTTTTGACACGAGAAATTGACCCGTCACATCATGATTCATGCCATCCAGTCACGTACGTCGTGTCATGCCACCTCGGTCTCGCTTCGTCCAATCGCATATAACAGTCTAGTTGTGTCAGGCCATCGCGTCGCCCATTCGTCGCAGTGTAGGCCGCTCCGGTGCTCGATCCGCCACTCCTCCTCGCCATGCCGCCTCGCCTCGCCATGTAGGGTTCGCTTGAGTCGCTTGACCACGCCAGGTCTGCCTCGGTCTTGCCATGCTCCGGCCGCTCAACCGCTTCGCCTCGCGTCACCTAGATCGTGCCACAGCGCTAGTTCGCTCGCCCAAATTGCCTTGCCGCCACCTCAGCCCACATTAGTTTGCTTGATCACATCAGTTTTTGTGGGTCGGGTTGGGTCAACCCGTAACCCTGGCGGGTAGGGTTTGGGTTGAAAATTAGGATCCATTTGTAAAATAGGGTCGGGTTCAGATTGACCCGTTTAGATCAATTTAAATTAATGTTCGACCCGAACCCGACCCACGTGACCTGTTTTGACACCCCTAATTTGGGATAATATTATTACAATTTTCTAAAATAAATTTTTAGTACAAAAATTTCTAATTTAAAAATATTTAATATTAAAAATTGCGTGTAAAAAATAATAAAAAAGTTATCCTAACCTAAGCCTTAAGCTGGTTTATTGGGAGCTTGGTAATGGTAGTAACCTTAACTTTAGGGTTGGATTTAAATGGATCAGAATGAACGTTAAGGAGATAATTTAGGCGGATATTATCTTAGCAAATACATATAATGTTGGTTAACGTGGAATATTCTCCTGAATTGGATGGCATTTAAGGAGCAGAAGACAAATTAATCTTTTTCATAACACATTTAAAACACCCAGTTTGTCAACTGCGGTGACTCCATTAATTTCACCATATAAAACTCTCAACTTGCTTCAACGATTTTCCATAAAAAAACCAGCAACTTGCATCTCTCCTTTCACTACATATAACTAATTAATCGCAGCTCATTTCATCGATCCAAACCTCAGCTTCAACGTACTATTCCCCCAGCTGCAACCTGACCGTATCCTCTCTTCCTTTCTCACCTTTCTCATCCTTATAATATCCTCAAAAACCTATCTGCATATTATGAGCAGCCCTTCTCCCTCAATAGCCCAAATCACCCTTCGCCAAGTCTACGATAGAGGATAGCTTCCTTGCTTTCGTATTAATGGAGATATGTCGAAGCTCCAGTGAAGTTGGTACCTGCAGACCTAAAGGTCTCATGTCAAAGACGCTTCAACGTTGCCGCTCGCTTAGGCGGCGGTCCGGCCGGGACAAGGCCACGCCGGTGGGTTGGGTTTCGGTTCGAGTCGGATCTGAGAAAGAAAAGTTCCTGGTTCGACCGGAGTGGATGAACCACCGCCTTTTTCGACGGCTTCTCGATGAGGCCGAGGAGGAGTATGGATACATGACGAAAGGCTCACTTGAGCTTCCCTGTAGCGTTGAGGTATTCAACTTGGTGCTTTGGGAAATGGACCAGGATGAGGCCGATAGCGCCGCCTCAACATCTCCGACGTTATGTGGGTTCGCCGTCTCGCCTTTGAGGCGAACGAGAAGTGGATATCGCCTGCTTAGTCCGTCTCCGCTCGTCGCCGCATGCCGGTTATAGGTCATCGTGCTGGCATGTTATAGAATTACATGAGTGGCTGCATGCGTTTCAACATACGTTGATGTCGGAGCTGATGATTATCTCTGTAATTAGAAATTATTAAATGTGGTATCGGGATGAAGTTTGTGTCCAGATTCCATTTAGAACAGATCATGTTAGTTTTGTACATAGCCTGTGTACAAATTATACACATGCTATATACAGACTGACGTGACACGTTCTAATTGTCCGGACTCCACATATAATAAATTTTGCTTTGTAATTAGGTTATGCCTGAAATTACAGACAATAAAAAAAGAAAAAAAAAAAAACTTCTTGTTATTGTCATTTATCAATCCTACATAATATTCATTGAGGCAATCAAGATTTCATGGCGTCGCTCTGGCGATTTAGGGTTTCCTTCCGGTGCTCTCCGTCTTTTTCTTCGGGGCTGCCTTTTTCGTTGTGAGCTGTGAGATGTGAGTGTTTTGTTGGTTCTTTTGGTGTTTTTGCCCTTTTGGGCGTGGCTCTCATGGCGGATGTTCCTCCAGCTAATCCTTGGGGGAAGGCGTCCGATCCTTTGGTACTAAAGAACAAAGGTTTTTTTAACCTTGATGCAGATGGTTCGAAATCTCCCTCGCTATCTAGATCTTTCAAAGAAGTTTTAGCTGGTGCTTCTTCAGGTGATATTTTACCTACTTTACAGCAATCGGTTTTTAATGGGGTCCGGCTGTTCTTCTGTCTGATGAGTAAGTTCTTAAACTTGCCTCCCCGTTTTAGTTTACGCTTGTGGGTAAATTTGGTTTGCGCCGGCCAAATCTGGATGCTATTCGAAATTTTTTTTCTTCTCTTAAACTCTCTGGTTTTTACTCGGTTGGTCTCTTGGATTTGAGACATGTGGCTATTCAATTATTTAATGATTTAGATTATAGTAGGGTTTTTGCTAGACGTTCTTATTTTATATATAACTGTCAAATGAGAGTGTTAAAATGGACGTCTTTTTTTTTTGATATTAAGGAAGAATCGCCCATAGTGCCGATCTGGATTTCTTTCCCTAACCTAGATCCACGAGAGCTCAAACTTTCTCTAAAGATTGTAATGATTAAAGCTCTCATGTGGAATGTTAGGGGTATTGGTAGTAGGGATTCTAAAATTAGAGTTAAAAATCTTTGTAGGATTCATAATATTCAAGTTCTTGTTTTAATTGAACCATTTATTTCTCCTGATAAAATTGATTATACTTCCAATTTCTTAGGTTTTCCTATGCATTTTGCAAATTGTGCTAATAAAATCTGGATTTTGTGGCATAAGGCTATCTCTTTAGATATTATTGCGGAATACCATCAAGTGGTGCATTGTCATATTAATATTTTTAATGTGAATTGTTTTGCTTCTTTTGTTTACGCGGCTTGTACTAGACTTAATCGTATTACGCTGTGGGATCAACTTATAGATTTCTCTGCTAATATTAATGGTCCTTGGTGTGTTGGTGGAGATTTTAACATTATTTCTAATGCTAGTGAACGTACTGGGGGTAGTCAGCCGAACATTAGAGCTATGGAAGACTTTAATGCTATGATTAATGACTGCAATCTTAATGATATTGGTTTCTTTGGTAGCCCCTCACCTGGAATAGATCTAATCTCTAGCAACGCCTTGATAGATTTCTTTTCAATAATGAGTGGATGGCTCAATTGTCTGCTACTAATGTGGAACATTTAAGTAGAACTCTTTCTGATCATGCTCCTATTCTTTTAAATATTAATGTTGCTAATGAAATTGGTTCTTATGCTTTTAGATTTCTTAATATGTGGTTACTGCATGATAGTTTTAAAGATGTGCTTCAGACCAATTGGAATGCTCCTGTCTTTCTTGATAACAACATCTCTAGTATGTTGAGACTCCAGGCTAAATTGAGTAGACTAAAACAATGTCTTAGATATTGGAATAAGAATGTTTTTAAAAATATATTCTCAAATATTGTGGAAGCTGAGAGGAAAGTTTCAATTTTGGATGGTGTTTATTTGGAAAATCCGAATGAGGTAAATCTTTTGAACCTTAATATTGCTAAGAATGTTTTATGTCAATTACATTTGCAAGAAGAATCTTATTGGAAGCAAAAGTCTCATGCTAAATTTGTTATAGAGGGTGATAGAAATACCAAATTCTTTCATGCTATTGCCAATAAGAATAAGACCAAGAGTAAAATTCACAAAATTGTGAATAATGAGGGCATTTTACTTGAGTTTGATGAGTTAATTTGTAAGTCGGGTGTTGATTTCTTTGTGGATATATCTTTAATAGTCATACTGATATTACTTCTATTTCTAACAGGGGTTAAATTTTTAATGTTATTAAGGATATGAATGGTGATGCTACAGCGGGGCCGGATGGTTTTTCCACCAAATTCTTCCAAAATTCGTGGGATATTGTTAAGGGGGATGTTATTGAAGCGGTGAAAGATTTTTTTGGAGGTACTCCTTATCCTAAATTTTTTTTCTCTACTAATATTGCTCTGATTCCTAAGAAAGAGGGGGCTAACACTTGGTCTGATTTCAGATTTATTAGCCTGTGTAGTTTTTTTAATAAACTTAATTCTAAGATCATTGCAAATAGATTGACGAACATTTCACCTAGAATTATATCTTTTAATCAAACTGGTTTTGTCAAGGGGAGAAGTATTTATGATAATATTTTACCTGCTCAAGAACTTACTCATGATATTAATACTAAGGTCACGGGGGGTAACATTATTTTTAAACTGGATATTACTAAAGCTTATGATAATCTGGATTGGAATTTTCTTTATAAGGTGATGACTTTGTTTGGCTTTAGCAACAACTTCATTTTACTTATTAAAAATAGTGTTGAGAATTGCTATTTTTCTATTATTATTAATGGTAGAAATCATGGTTTTTTTAAATCTTCTAAAGGTCTCCGTCAAGGTGATACGATTTCTCTTGCTCTTTTTATAATTTCTATGGAATACTTATCTAGAGGATTAGAAGATTTGTATGCTAAGAATGTTAGCCTTAATTTTCGTACTATTAGAGGCTTTCCTATATCTCATCTGAGTTTTGCTGATGATTTCATTTTATTTTCCAATGGTGCCATTAAAAACATAAAATTTTAATGAGATTCCTTAATAATTTTCATGGCTCTAGTGGTCTTGCCTTTAGCAAAGACAAAAGCAACTTTATTGTTGGTAATTCGATAAATCAGAATATGATTCAAGCTATTCAAAGGATATGTGGTTTTCAATCTAAGAAGTTACCTATAAAGTATTTGGGTAAGCCTATTTATAAAGGTAAAAAGAAGAATCTCCTTTTTGAAGGTATCTTTACTATTGTTCAGAAAAAGTTGGCTAGCTGGACTTCTAACTTTCTTTCTTTTGGAGGTAGATTGGTTCTTATTAAGTCTGTTCTTAATTCTATTCCTATATATCTTTTTCACACTTTAATGCCTACTGCTTCTATTTGTACTAGACTGGAGAGAATGATCAACAAATTCTGTTGGGGTTCCAAATTTAATACCAATGACATTCATTGGGCGGCTTGGCATAAGAATTGTGGTGTTTTGAATGAAGGGGGCTTAGGTTGCAAAAATTTAAATGATACTGCTAAGGCTTTTTCTCATAAATTATGATTTTCTTTTAGAACTAATATCAGTTTATGGGCCCGTTATTTGAATGCTAAATATTGCCATAATCTGCATCCGAGTATTTGCTTTTACAAAAATACTGCTCCATAACTTGGAAAAGATTATGTAACATTAAATGGGAAGCTGAGCAGTACATTCAGTGGGGCTTAGGTAAGGATGATGTTTATTTTTGACAGTATAACTGGTTGGGTAGTATGTCAATTGATTCTTACTTAAATACACATATGATTGATTCTACTAAAGTTTCTGCATTCATTTTGGAGAATAGATGGAACATTTCTATGTTGAGGGAGTTATTGCCTACTTGTTTAGTGGATGAGATTGTGAATATTCCCTTACATCTGATTTGCAGTGATAAAATTTTATTTTCTTTATCTTCTAATGGTAAATTTCAATTGCGGAACATTTGGGAGAGTTTAAAATTTATATTGAAAAAATCAAATGTTTTTGCTGCTATTTGGCATAGTTCCTTTCTGATTTCTTATTCTACTTTTGTGTGGAGATGCCTTAAAGGTTTTCTCCCTGTTGATAATCTTCTTCAAATAAAGGTATTACTTTAGCTTCCAAATGCTTATGTTGTTCTAATTTGGATAGTATTAATCATCTTTTCATTAATGGTTTTGTTGCCAATAAGGTTTGGTTATATTTCAATAGCATTACTAATAAAAATTCTATGATTTACCATAGTAGCTTGATATCTATGTTAGAGAGCTGATTAAATACTACTAAAGGCCATATTCATAACTTGTTGCCTATTCTTATTCTCTGGTATATTTGGAAAGCTAAAAATGAGGCAAAACATGAAGAGGTTAAGATGGATGCGGCCCTTATTATTGCGAACAAGAAAAGAAAGGTTCAACAGCTCTATAATTTCAATGTTATATATGGTAAGATGTTTAATAATTGTAGAAATCTGGCGGTTATCTGTGGTATCAATTTGGATCAGATTAGTCATAATACGGCTTATTCAGTGGTTTATTGGATTAAACCAAAACCCTCGTATGTCAAATTAAACTCTGATGCTTCTGTTGGTATGCTAAGGGCTGGAGCAGGTGGTATTATCGTGATTCTACGGGTGATTTCCTGGCTGCTTATGCTGCTCCTTTGAATCACTTGGATGTTGTTACGGCTGAGCTGAATGCTTTATTCTTGGGCCTGGAATTATGTCTTAAATTGGGTTTTATTTTTGTTTGGATTGAAGTTGATGCTATGCTTATTGTCCAAATTATCACTGATGTTGTGCCCGATAACTCTATTAATTTCTACCTTATCAGGAAAAATTAAGACTTTTAAACCTCTTGAATTTCTACATTTCGCATATTTATTGGGAGGGGAACGTTTGTGCGGATTGGTTAGCTAATAAGGGTTGCTCTCTTAATTGCTTTGAAGTTTTCGATATTAACAATTTAGATCAGACATTGAAGGGTATGATTTTATTGGACAAAGCTGGTATGCCTTATATCAGGTATGGTTAACTCTCTATTTTTATTTCTTGGTACCTTGCTTTCTGTTGGTTTGCATGTTTTGATTCTTTTATTGGTTTCTTACCTTTTTTGGTGGTAGCAATTTGTTAGTTAGCATTTTATTTCTATTACTAATATTGATGTGCCTGTTATGTGTGGATTATTGGAACATTGCCCGTCTGAGAAGTTTTTCTCTGTTTCGTGGAAGGGGCTCTTGTACACGCTACTTATGGTTTTTTGGGATGATTATGGGTACTGATTTGCATTTTTACTTTGAGAATATCCACTGGTGGTTGGTTTGTTTTAATCTGGCTTTTTATAATTGGTCTCTTCCTGTTAATA
This sequence comes from Dendrobium catenatum, assembly GCF_001605985.2. Lineage (NCBI taxonomy): Eukaryota > Viridiplantae > Streptophyta > Magnoliopsida > Asparagales > Orchidaceae > Dendrobium > Dendrobium catenatum. The sequence goes on from NW_021319330.1 coordinate 279,343, forward strand.
TTATTGCTAGTTGGAATGTGATGTCTTGGAGCAATGATTTCTGTTATGCCCTCTGTTGCAAGTGGTATGGCTGGCAGTGGAAGAATTACTTTGGTGTTATATTTTTTATGAGTATGGGTTGTATCTATGTCGCTGGTATGATTATCAGGAGAATTCTGAAGGGTATTTTGAGCTGCTTGTTTGATGGTTCTAAGTTTGTTTTTAACAAGGAGAGTTCTGGGTTTTTAATTTTTATCTACTACTGTACCTCTCTCACTATATTTTGGAGAATTCTTTGCAGATATCTCAACAAGTATTGTAATTCGAGCTTCAAAGACGGCAAGGTATTCTGGTTCTCTTTACTACATTTCTTTCTCTATTATTGTCATCTTTTTTGCAAGAGAGCAGTGCTGAATGGTATCATTCTTCTCCTCCTTTTTTGGGTGCTGTCTACTCACATCCCGAGTGATTTTGTTGGTTCTTTTTGCAATCGTAGAAAAAGGATCCACCGGCTCATAGGTTTTTTGTTTTCCTTTTATCTTGTAGCTCTTTCGAGCATTAGCGAGCTGGAGGATCCTTCTAAGGACTTTGTAACCGACTTTTTTAAATTAACGCGTAGGCCCCACAATGGGTTTTAACAAAAAAAAAAATCTTTCTGAGCAAATAATTTTAAATTATGAGGTATCATTACTATCAAAATGGACATTAAAAGGAATTATCATCTTTGGTTAGTTCAATTAGTTAGTGTAAACCTATATAATTTTATATGGGTTTGCATTAGTACACACTTTCTAAGAATAATTTTAAAAAAAATTTGTATAAGAATATTTTGATAAAAAATTATCATTTTAGGAAATTCTTACATTATGAACATTTTTATAAGAAATAAGTTTTTATAAGAAAATGATCCTTATAATCTGATGAGATCCCTTGTATATGATTTTAGATTTGTTATGAAGCAATAGAGTGAGGAGTTTAAAGTTTAAGCTTTGCATAAAAATCCAATAGACACAAATGAAAGGATGTTGCAAAAGACATCAAAGCTTTAACATAGAAAACAAAAAAAGAAAAAAAATTTATAGGTCATGTCCCAGTTAGTATAATTCCACTTGATGGTACATGTTGTCAACAATATAATTGAAATAAGCTGTGGATGATAAAATTCATGGTAAAATTAAGGGTAAGAGCCTTATGTCTTTTTTTCGAGAAAATGCAAAGAGCAATAATTTTATTAAAACAACTAAGTACAAATAAATTCACGAGCCTTATGTCTTTAAGAGATCATTTAGGGTCTATTTGCTTTTTTTTTTTTTATTAGAGGAATCTAATGTACCCAATATCATTTAATTTTGATGTCTTTAAAGCACCAAATTGTTAGAAGAATGTATTATGATAGAAAATTTAATATGTGTCATATGATAAGAATATTTTGGAGATTTTGACTAAAATTATCAAAAAATCCTCAAGAAAATTATAAATAGATCTCTATTCTTCATATGGAGGGGGTACATGCTTGATTTAACATTAAAGATAAGTTGGAGATCAGATTAGCTATAGAGCCTTGTCCAACATTCAACGCTAGCGATCATTGTCATTTGACCACTATTGCCCGTCCACAATCATTTGAGATTCATTACTTGATTGTTTTGCCTCGCTAATTAATATTGCTCTACCACGATTGCATAACCACTATTTTCCAACCATTATAATATCATTACCATTATCCACATGTCCTTATTAGACTACCATTTAACATTATTTGTCCACTGCATCTCCACCATTCTCCACCAAATTTACTTGAAATCATGCTTATATTGAATACTTTATAGGGGGACATACTTGACTTAACCTTTTTGAAAGAGTGGTTCTCTTAGTTAAAATTTCACATAAAATTTTTATGAATCAAGTCCTTCCTTTCCCTTCTAGTTTTCCATGTTATAATATTTAGCTAACTACTTATCTCTTGTTGGATGTTTGTGGTTTCATTCTAGTAACATTTTCATCTGATTCTCCATATTCATCTGCCAAATTATTGGAATGATTTCTCTCTGATTATCTTTTTGTATGGTCTAAGCTCATGGCGTCATTGTAGCCCTTTTCAATTTGTAGTTTAGGACAGTGGTTGTTTTCTTTTTGATATCTTTTGCAAGAAGATTTTGCTTCATGCTGTGGTGCTTATTGTATTTCGTCTCTTGACAAGGACTGATTCCTTTGATATTTTTTGGGCTTGAGTTTTTGTCTGCCGTGCTATTTACTATCTTTCTTATGTAATTCTAGTTAAGGAATCATGTGCTTTACAAATTTTTATGTTTCCTTTTTTATTGTATCTCTTTGAGCAGTAGAGAGCCATTGATTTCTTTTAAGGAATGCATAATCTCACTTTTTAATGAAATAAAAATAATCATATTTCACAAAATAAAAAAAAATCTATACGTATGCAACAACTTTGTCCAAACTTAAGATGCAAAACTCTCACTCTCCCACCATGAAATTTATAGCGCACAATAATTTGGAGATACCACAATTAAAAAAATACATAATTTTGCTAATGAAGCCTAGCTAGGCCTAATTAGTGGATTCTTTGCATAGGTTGGTGGAGCATCACACTTAAGTCCCTTAAGTTTTAGAAGAACATGGAAAATAAAAAAGAACCATCATAGATGGCATTAAATCAATAGTAGGTTAAGGCTAATCAGTTTGATGCCACCCATGTAATGTTCCCTCACCATCACATTGAAGATCTGCTCCACCATTACCTTATTAAGGTCTCATAGACATTACTAATTTAATCTACCTTCTTGCACTGCTTAGCTCACTTGTAATCATTCACCAATTTTCATTGATCTCAATCAATCTCATCTTATTGACACCACTCCCAATATCATAATAGGAAATTTTCAGCTCATTATTTTGGAAGAATTCTCTAGGTATATATATATATATATATATATGCAGTCTCTCAATTCAAAGTTTAAAATTCTCTAGCAATGGAACTTACAATGTTCACCTCACCAATAGTTTAAGAAAGTCTGCCCTACTAGACTTATTTTCCTACATAGAAAATACTGTCAGCTAAATCACTTAGGGTTCGTTTGGGACGGCTTTTTTATTGCTTTCTAAAACGAAGTTTTAGTACAATTTTTTTTTTGGTACAAAAACTCCGTTTTAAAAAGCAATAAAAAAGCAGTCCTAAACAAAGCCTTAATTGCTTCAAAATCATGACTTCAAAGTCTCTATGTAATAAAAGATAAGCTAAACCATTGTTATTCAAGAAATTGAGACATAGCTTAGTAGTCAAATTTTAAAGTGTGTGCATATGCTTTTAGCTAGTGTAAAAATTTATTTTTAAAAATTAATTTTAATCTTAGGTCTAGTTGATATCCAAAAATTATGAAATATTTTTCTTTAAAAAAATTTGGGGACAACTTTAGAAATATCTCTTAAAAATTATTAATTATTTAATGAACCAAAATAAATAATGATAAGTACAATAAATAATTAATCAATCAAAAATTGTAATTCAATCACTCTTCTCAATAGTAATTCAAAGATTGGCATCAGAATATTTCCTATGTCGAGTAAGTGACAAATTATTATACTTTGGGTCAATATATAAAACCCAAAAAAAAAAAAAAAAATACTCGTCATTGTACTAAGGTAAAATTTATGCTTGCTAGAGGCACCATCACAATACTAAGGTAGATTTTTTTTTTTACCTTTAAGCTTCATTTGAAACAGTTTTTTAACTATTAAAAACAATTTTTTATCATAAAATATATTTGAATTAGAATTTTTTGTACTAAAAAAAATGCTTTAAAAAATAATAAAAATCTGTATCAAACGAAGCTTTAATTTGATATATGAATTTAAAAGCTTATACAGGCTCTAATTATTAATAATAAATACAAACTTATTTGAACATTATCCCAGTAATTATTAGGGCAATGAATCATAACTTAACGCATTGAAAGAGCATTGCACATAATGTTAAAGACTTTTATCCCATTCGTGCAGAGTTGTTCATCCAAACCCTGTTGATTTTAGTTCATTTAATAAGCAAACCCACGTACGTAATGTTAATGTGATGATGATTTGACAAAATTTTTGTGCATGCTATTTTTGACTTTTGAGGGATTAGTACTATCAAGTTATATGGATAAACCTTGCATACCTCAATAAGAACATGGCTGTAAATACGTCATGAAAATAGAATATCGGCAGAACTTTAAATGGCCGCCGGAAATACCGGCGGTTTAGTTTTTTTTACCAGCTATCGTCGGTAAATAGTGATGGTCAAACTGCCTGTTTAACCTTCAGTAATTCTGGTAGTCAAATAACCTCTAGAAGTTCTGCTGGTGTTCAATGAATTTCTTGTAGTAAGAAATATAGATTTTAAGGTCCTAAGTTCTAACTTTATACGATGATCAAACACACACACATATATAAGAGAGGCCGGGTGCATCAATCATAAGGGAGATCAAATTTTTACGTGAGAAAACCTGAAGAGGAAAAAAAAACACAAGGACTGACCCAGTTAAAATGATTCCACTAGTGTTTGTTGTTGGTTACAAAGGATGCCTTTCACGGTGGGAGGCATTGTTTTAATATAGCAAATATACAATGTATAGAGCAAATAACATATGATTGGAGTTGGTAGAATCCTATGACATGAAAGTTATTTTCAAGAGAACATTGGCTTATTCATTTGGCCGATAAGATGGTAGTCAGGTGATGGAGGTCAAGGTTTGTAGTTGGTCGACGGACATCAGGGACCGTAGTTGTGCGACCGATGTCCAATTAAGGGACTGTATTCCATGAGTGGCGTAGGATAGAAGGACTGTACTTAACTAGAGCTGGAGGTCAGAGGGAACGTAATAAAAAAGACATAGGTAGGAGGGACTGTTATGTAATGGAGGCCGAATGGACCCTAGTTGGAGAGCGATGAAGGTTAGACAAACCACTGTTGGAGGGTGATGGATGTCAGAGGGACTGTTGTGAGATAATATTCAGAGGTACCATAGTTGGTGGGCAATTGCGATCAGAGGGATAGTAGTTGAGAAATAAAGGTCAGAGGAACCATAGTTGACGGTCAATGGAGGTCAGAAGGACTATAGTCAGTAGGTAATAGAGGCCTGAGGGACCGTTGTCATGTGATGGTGGTTGGAGGGATTGTAGTTGATGAGAGGCTATGGTTGACTAGATCGTAGTCAGGTAATAGAGGTTAGAGAGACCATTGTTAGGTGACAGATGTCAAAGGAACTGGTGTCGGGTGATTGAGGTGTTACAACCTAACCCGATATATCCTGATACTACACTGGTCTTATCGTGCCTGAATGTAGCAAAAACTAGAAATTGATCCCAACATCCAATTGGAGAAAATTAAGCTTTCAATTTATGCACAACATAGAGGCGCTATTGAATATAAAATAAAGTGGAAGACTATTAAATCTAAAAAAATAATTTTTTTATATATCATCCAAAAATTCAAGTACAATTTGAGGTCTATTTTTATTGCGTTTGACAATAGAAAATACATCAAAATTAAAAGCCAAGCCTACAAAACTGAACTAGTCAAAATATATATACAATACAGATTAGAGCATTATATCAAAACTTCTTAGCTTACTCCTTATCTTTTACCAAAAATTAAAATAGAAGCAAAAGTATAAGTGAGCTAACATGGCTCAATATGATATTATAGCCTAAAATATAAATCAATAACTCCAATATTCAAAAGAACTGAGAATACTAAAATGACTAAACTTAAGCACTATATGAAAAATTGAAATTGAAATATATACTGACATTGAATGCATTTAAGTTACTATTGAAATTATACAAAAACTGACTGAAATATAAAAAAAATAAATTTATGGTAATTACCAAAATTACCCCGATGCCTCAATTTCAACAATATACAAACAATAATTGAATTTCTTTTTATACATTCCAATCCTCCTTCACACTAGTATATGAATACGAAACATAGTGCAAATATCACCTAACAAAATTTATAATGTACCATTGGTACCATAATATGAATATGGCATAGTACACTACAGGAAATTCTTCAAATACCTGCGGCCTGTACTGGCGGTTGTCTAACCGCCGATCTTAACGGCTGTTTACCAGGCGGTCAGCCGTCGGTTAATACCGGCGGCCAAACCAACGATTTTGCAAGTTCATGCCGCCGGAAATACCAGCAGGAACTAGACTGCCGGGTATACCGCCGGAACTTAAACTTACTGGCGGCTATAACTGCCGGTGTTAAGTGATTTTATCACCGACGGTTTTAGTCGCCGGAACACCGCCGGTAAAAGCCCTAAAATTAGCCCGCCCTAGCCTCCGACTTTATTTCATCTCGTGCGCTCTCTCTCTTCGGCTGTGCTCGCCCCTCTCATCCTCCCTCCCTCAAATGCGAATGAGATAATTTAGGCCGCTGACGAGCCGTCTCTAGTCGCCGACGAGGTCCCTCCGACCGCCGACGAAGTCCCCATTGCAAGGCCGAAGTTCTCTCTCGAGATCCAACTCCCGTGCGTGACGCCGCCTCCGAGGTGAACGCTTTGTATGATTTTTTAAGATTTTTTGTTATTACAGTTGGTTTACATTAAGGAACAAGTCTAAGCCCATATATTTTTGCTTTAGTCATAAATGTTCTAGACATTTGCTAGAGGATGTACCTTGTTCTATGCTTTTTGTTGATGATATTTTGCTTGTTGAATTTTGTTATTTGGGTTAGATTACTTCAAGGATCAGTCTTGATTTAATATCTTTTTGCTTTAGTCATGGATGTTCTCACTAGACATTTGCGAGAGGAATGAACACAATATTTTTTTGTCTTTAATCATGAATTTTTTCACTAGACATTTGCGAGAGGATATACCTTGTTGTATGCTTTTTGTTGATGATATTTTGCTTGTTGAATTTTGCTATTTGGGTTTGATTACATCAAGGATCAGTCTTGATTCAATATCTTTTTGCTTTAGTCATTGATGTTCTCACTAGAAATTTGCAAGATGAATGAACACAATATTTTTTTGTCTTTAATCATAAATTTTCTCACTAGACATTTGTGAGAGGATGTACCTAGTTGTATGCTTTTTGTTGATGATATTTTGCTTGTTGAATTTTGTTATTTGGGTTTGATTACATCAAGGATCAATCTTGATTCAATATCTTTTTGCTTTAGTCATAGATGTTCTCACTAGACATTTACGAGAGGAATGAAAACAATATTTTTTTTTGCTTTAGTCATGAATTTTTGAAGTAGACCTTTACGAGAGGATGTACCTAGTTGTATGCTTTTTGTTGATGATATTCTACATGTTGATAAGACTAGAGAGAGAGTTGAAGGTAAACTCGAATTATGGAGGTCAATTATAGATCAAAGGCTTTCCCTTAAGTAGATCTAAAACTTAATATATGGGTGAGCATATATGTGATAAGGTTAGATGAAGGTAAACATTTGGCACCATAAAATTTTAAACTTATTTTTTCTTGGGTGGATGAGTGGCTTGACCCTTAGAGATAGGATACGAAGTGAGCATATAAGTGATAAGGTTGGAGTAGCTCCAGTGGAAGATAAGATTAGAGAGAGTCGCTTTACATGATTTTGTCACATTAAAAAGAGGCCTTCTGATGACCCGGTAAGGAAAGTTGAGGTATTAGATTTGACTTATGTTAATAAAGGTAAAGGTAGACCTAATAATCCTCATCTCTGTAACACTTAACTTAGTATTATGCTTCTCAACAACGCTTTACCCCGAGAGGATAGAATACGGAATGAGCATATACATAAAAATGGTGGAGTATCTCCAGTGGATGATGAGATTAGAGAGTGTCGCCTTAGATGGTTTGGTCACATAAAACGACAGCCTTCAGATGACCCGGTTAGGAAAGTAGAAGTGTTAGATTTGACTTATGTTAAGAAAGGTAGAGATAGACCTAAGCATCCTCATCTCTGCAACACTTAACTTAATATTATGCTTCTCTTTTAATGTCCAACATTCGGCACCATATCATATGAGATGGTTGTGATACCTACAATGCGTTCCAATTCAAATAAAGTATACTTGTTTGAAAGTATAGCACATACACTTGTTAAGGTTTACACAAGTGTTATAATAAATGTTTACATAACTATGTAGGGGGACGTTTGCTTCAATGCCAAAATGACTATCCAAGAAGAGGGATATCATATATAGAACAGATTGTTACTGGGTCTGAAAGGATTGATAGATGAATTTATATAGGGAGTCGAAACTTTTATTCAAGTTGTATCTCAACTACCTTCCTTTTAGTTTGATAAAATATTTAGATGTCTATGTTCGAAGCATAAAAATCAAGCATTCCTCAAGCCCGATGATGTGAAGCTTAATTTATATCGTAGGGGATTTCTTCCAAACTACTGGATTTGGACATCACATGGCGAGTACGAGCCACACAAATATGCTCATGTCGGTTCATCTACAGCTTATGAAAAATTTGATGAAGATCAAATGAGTAGACCCTATGAATAACTTATTTTTGATGTAGAAGGTCCTAATTTAAGGGCTAGTGTGGAAGAGCCACTAAATGTAGAAATTCAAAAATTCTTTGAGTTATTACATGCAGCTCAAAAACTAATTTGGGATGGTTGCAGTACCCACTTAGAATTATTCATTGCAGTCAGGATGCTAAGTATTAAAACTGAGTATAATATTTTCCATGATTATTTTAATGACTTTATTGGTCTTCTCAAGGAAAGTAATCCAACGAATAATTTAATTCCCTCAGACTTGTACCGAACGAAAAAATTAGTATCTAAGTTGGGTCTCACTGCTATAAAAATTGATTGTTGTATAAATGGATGTATGATATACTACAAGGATGATGCAGAAGAAGTTTATTGTCGCACCTGCAATGCTCCTCGGTTTAAGCCAAACTCGGGAAAACAACGTCGTCAAAAGAAAGATGTTCCGTATTCTCGTTTATTTTATTTACCAATCATTCCAAGGGTTCATCCTACGTATGATTTAGTCAATGTAAAACATAGTATAAGATACGGGAAGTTTGATCCATTTGTGTTAGCAAGTTAAGCTATTCAAATTTATTTTAGCAAATATCCCAGTGGTCGTAGAGATAAACAAGATTGGCTAGCTGTCACAAAAACAAAAGCACGAGGAATAATTGATCAATAATATATTATAGCAACTACACATCAAGAGAATGAGATATCAAGTTATAGGCCTGTTGAAATTGAGGAGATTCCAACTACAACCTCTAATATTGAAAATGCAGTTAGAAGATGTAAATAGTTCAACTAGCTCATACGAAGATGAGAACGAGGATGAAAGTGAAGATACCCTAGAGAGCAATGAAAATTGTTTTGATTATGAGTAGTTTTGTAATTTAGAATTGTAGTTTTTATAATTTAGAATTGTAGAATAGTACTTTTTGTAATATTTTGAATAGTACATTTTGAATTCTAAGCAATGAAAATATTAATTATTTATTTATATTCTGGCATTTTTTATTTTTGTAATTCATTAATTGATTTATTAATTGCTTCTTTTATTTGTATTCTATTATATTTAGAATTGTAGAATTGTACTTTTTTATTAATTATTTTTTTTATTTATACTTTATATATATATTACAATGCTTTGCTAATTATTTCTTTTAATGCATATGGCTTCAGGTGACGATCCTCCTCATAAATCATTTACCTCAAAGTTCCACCGGAAGAAGTTGAGTGTTACTCCTAGCATACCCAGACAGCCTGATGAAGGTGTGGGACCTTTAGTTCCACCGGTTCTACCTGCACCACCACCACCCAAGAGCCAGCAGTAGTACCCGAGTGAGTAGGGTCAGGGTCAGCCAGATCCACCTGCTATTGTACCACCACCCTTCCTTGGCTACTTCTCTCCTCCCTCGATGAGTCATCACTTTTCCTCTCCAGATCAAGCACATGATACTCTATTCTATCCATATTACCCCCACCATCATCACAGAAAGCAGGTCCATCCACTGGTCCTCGCCCTCCTTATCCATACCCATATTATTACCCATATCCAGTACAGCCAGAACACAGTAGACCATGTAGACCAACAGAGGTTGGCGTTGGGGATCATGTAGCTGTAACAGATAAGCATCAATACATTGAGCCTGAGGGCGATAAGTAAGTTCAGTTTATGTTATTAAGTTGATTGTATTTTGATATATTATATATTATTGACAAAAAAATTAACCTGCAGCTTCAATCCTTCAAGGTCATCTACACACAAGTTCCGGGATATTATAAAGAACAAATATGATGCTGCTAACTTATCCTAGAAGAAGATCCCAAAGGAGATAAGGGATATGTGGTTTGGAGAATTTCAGGTAATTTTATTTGGTATGAATTAAAATATTTAATTTAATTTGTACTAATCTTTTTGGTTATACCTAAATTTTTACAAAAAAGAATTTAGGTGATTGCCTGAGCATAGCACGAGGATCAGAACCAATTTTGAGTGGAGAGGAGCGACCTATCTCAGGGACATGTTCACAGACATTAGAAAGTCTGGGCAACGTCCAATATGGATTGGAGAGGGCGTATGGGCTGATCTGAGTAGAGCTTGGGCGACCCCTGAGTTCACAAAAATAAGAGAGCAGAATAAGCAGAACAGAGCCTCTGATTGTGGGGGTTTAGGAAGCTCTCTTCATACTGGTGGATATGTTCCCATACAGAACATAGACGACGACTGGTAAGAGTTTTAAAATAGTTTATTAAATATATTTATATTATTATAACTATATCTTATATTTTCAGAAAGAGTACCTAGGTCGGGACCCAACACCACTGGAGTTACATACAAGAACTCATCAACATCAAGCTGACCATCAGTGGGTTGATGAAAAGGCTAAGAATGATCATGTGAGTATAATTTTTTAGAGTTTGAGAATAAAAATTTATTTTAATAAAATTAATTGTAATATCAATATATTTTATGAATTTATTATCGTAGGATGATTTTGTACAGGCTCGGGAAAGTCGGCAGTCCATTGGTGAGGGATCATCTTCACGATCAACCCATATTTTTGAGTATCATACATGGTAAGATGTTGTTGGTGGAAGACAGATGGGGAGGGTATATGGCTTGGGTTCACAGGGCTATGCTTATGAGGGAAGTTCATCCACCTTAGCATTTTATGATCCAAGTGGAGTTGAAGAAACTGTAAGCCAGAGGGTTGCAGCGCTGACTAGGGAGATTGAAGAGATGAGAAAGGCTCGAAATGAAATACAAACAGAGCTGCAATCATATAGATATGAAAATTGGAGGAAGAAAGAGCAAGAGACAGAGCAGCCACATGCATCTCTAGACAGCGAGGATACAACTAAAGATTAACACTTTTTTATTTGATGAACTTATGATGAATTGATTGTAAACTTATTTGGTTGACCTTATTAAACTTAGAAATTTGGTTTGATAAACTCTGGTTGAATTAAGAACTCTGGTTGTATTTATTGATTTATTTGGTTGAACTTATGATACATTTTTTATAATTATTATGATGGATTATAGTGGCGTGTTGCCCAAAATTATGTTATTATTTTCTGTACAGGTTTAGAGTTTAGGGTGAACCTCCCTCAAATAGAGGGGAGGCAGTCAATTTTTTTTTCTCTGATGCTACAGGTTTCCGGCGGCTAACCGGCGGTTTGGCCGCCGGAAACAACGATACGGGATAACTGATTGACGCTGCCAGAAATCACTTTTAACCGCTGGTATTTTACCTGCGGTTTACCGATGTTGTCCGCATATTGTCTGGCGACACACCGGTGGCTTCAACCGCCGGCAATGCCGTCGGTTCTGACCGCCGGTTAGCTGTCGGTATTGTACCGGCGGTTTACCGATGCTGGCTGCGGTTGTTCGGCGACATGCCGACGGCTAAAATTGCCGGCAATGCCGTCGGCACTGACCGCTGGTGAGCCGCTGGCATGGTTTCCGGCGGTTGGACACCCGGAAAACCGCCGGTAATAACTCCGTTGATAACCGGCGGCATAGGCCACTGGTAAGCCGTTGGGGGAAATAAACTGCCGGTAACGATGTCAGACGCGATTTTTACCGGAGGCTTGACAACCAACGAAAAGCCGCCGGTGTTTTTTCGAACCACCGGTAAAACCAGGAAAATTGCCGGTAATAGATGAATTTATTGTAGTGGTACAAATAGCACCTAATATAAGTTATAATGCGTCATTGGCATCAAAATATGAATATATAGCATAGTGCATATAGTACATAACAATTCTTACTTCATGCATGTAACACTAGAATATAACTTTTAGCCACCAAAATATGCTTTATAGGTATTAGAATAAATCTTCCAACATTCTTTGTTTTCACGCCAAGCCTCCTTAACCTCCTTATTTCACCCAATAGAGCACAATAAAACACATTTATCATTTTGTTATTGAAAGAATTTCACCAAAAGTTATAACGATAAGCAACATAAATACTACTGAGCAAAATTATGCCATTTTAGAATTTAATCAAATTATCAGAGAATGTACCCAACACCATTATAAGTATTAATTATACTACAACCATATTTTTAGAATCTAAATTATTTTTATTCAATAAAGACGCATAAATTTCAAAATATCAAGTTTAAAATTTTAAGAAAATATTTAAAATGCTAAAAATCTCAATCTCTATAACATACAAAATAATACGTAGTGAAAGTTTTACCAATATAAATTTATCCTCATTTTTTGTAACAAATTTATAAATTTCATCAGAGTAATCCAAAAAATACATCAAACTATTAAAAATTTAAGATATGCAAAACGTAACCTATGTTTATTCGAGTAACTTTTCTGATAGGGTTGCATCTAAAAATGATACGAAGTAGGCTGAAATGAACTTTCTCTTACCAGGAAACGCTCTCTCTTTCTCACGAGGCACTACTCAAAATAAAATGAAATGAAATAAATAGTGGATTTGGATATTTTAATATTAAAATTTTCTCTAACACCACGGTGACTTGCTTCTCTAGCCACAACACCACCTTGTAGAATTCACAACAACACCTCCCACGCCGCACACTAGTGAATTAAATGCAAATTTTCCTAAGACTTCAGTGCATGAAACATAGCATCAAGGTGCTCTGAGAAAATTTTTTAGAATTTTTTTTAATATGAATTCAAACCCCTTGAACTCACTTCAGAACACATGTAGACCTTTAAATGCACATGGAACACTCTCTGACATGAACAAAAGAGTTCAAATGCTAAAATTTAACAGGTTACTTGACTTTTAATCTAATTAGATGGGATCAAACAGAACTCTGAATTTAAAGTTCTCACAAGAGGTTCGAGGTTTCTTATTTGATGGGTGTCGAGGTTAGAAGGACTATTATGGGCAGGCGATGGAGGTTGGAGGGATCGTAGTCTGTGAGCGACAGAGGTTGGAAGGACTGTAGTTAGGCAATTGAGGATAGATTGATTGTAGTTGTGCATATAGGATTAGATGAATTATAGTAAGGCGATTGAGGTCAGATGGACTATAATCGGTGGACGAAGGAGAAAGGATTGATAGTAATTAGTGAGAGACTAAGGTTGGAAGGATTGTTATCGACGGATGATGGTGGTTTGAGAGACCGTAATCTGCAGACAATGGAGGTTAAAAAAGGCTATATATAGTCATATGATGATAGTCGGAGGGACCTTAGTCAGTAGGCAATGGAGTTCAGAGGGACCATAGTTAGTGGGCGACAGAGGTTTTTAAGGTTGTAGTTAATAAATGATAGAGGTAAGAAGAAGAATCATAGTCAAATGATAGAGTTCAGAAGGTCATAGTTGGGTGATGGATGTTGAAAGGATTATAGTCAGTTGACTAAGGTTTAAGGTTCATAGTCGTGCGAGTGAAGTCAAAGGACTACAGTCAGGTGATTAAGGTCAAAGGATAATATTTAGATGTTTGAGGATGAAAGCATTTTTTTTGGCGATAATGATCAGAGGGGCTATACTAGATGGTCGATCAATGACTAGGTGGAGGTCAGAAAGTGATTGGTGGAAAGGTGGAGATTCAATGTTGATTGTTGGCCGGGTGGAGCTTTGGGGGTGATGGCCTGTTGATGAAGTTTTGCTGGCAGTTGTGCTCGGGTAAAGCTTTGGGATACTTGGAGCATTAGAGTCCAGTCCAATCTTTAGCAAAAGGTCTAAGCCTCAAAGGCCCCCTTATGTAGAGTGTGGGGTTCATTTATAGATTTGGAGATTAACATGCTCCGTAAATATAGAAAGATTCAAGAAAAAAATGGAGTGCTCTATCAGATAGCCCATATTGATCCCTTGATAGAAAAAGTTCAATTAATATTTAAGTGCCTTAATGATGTAATAATAATCTTGGGTAGTGATGTCAAAATCAAGTTATGTATTGAGTTCTAGTAGAACCCGACATTGACTTGCTACTATTTGATTCAACCCATTTTTGTAGACGGGTCAAAAATTTCAATCTGGACACGACCTGTAGTGTTTCTGGGTTAACTTGACTCGACACGAGACCACAATGCGAGTCCCTCCCATAAACGCCATTTGTACGTTACTTCTAATCCAGTTGTACAATGGCGAGCTCAAAGCTCCCTTTTATCATCGTCATTACTTTCGATCCAACTTTAGAACGCTAAGTGCATCCCTTCATCATCATTAGTTTGTCACTTCCGATCCAACTACAGAACGGTGAGCTCCCTCTCATTTTCATCATAATTACTTCTGATCCAACTATAGAATACTTGCACCAGATATATAGGAAGGAATGTCGTCAAAGGAGGTGATTGCGAAGCAGGAAGACTATGCCTTCACGAGAAGAGGAAAAGCAAACCCTAGGCCTATACGAGCAGCGGGGCTATGCTTGTGTGAGTGTAGGCTAACTAGCGAAGGCCCAGACCTGGAATCAGGTCAAATTCGAGTCAACTTCGGGTAAGCGGGTTGACATGAACTAGACTCAATTTTTTTAAATGGGTCAAATTTTGGAATCATAACCTAACCCCTTTGCTAAACAGGTTGACCACAACCTAAACTTTTTGGGTCAGAATCACATCGAGTTTTTAGATCGTGTCAAATATTGACATCCCTAATCTTGGACATAATGGATTCGTCTCGTTAAGTTGCTCAATTTGACTTTAAGCATGCTATATTAGAATATCATTCAGTCATCCAATTAATATCTTGAAACTTTCAAATATTCTTTAGGCTATTGATTTGGGCCCATAGGCTTATATTTGACAAATATTGGTGTCATTGGATTTGTATTGTCGAGACATTCAGTTTGACAATGAGTTTTTTGAGATTAAAGATTGGATGATCCTGAATTTAATTTTAAATTTTTAAATGAGATATGCTTCGTTATTCATGCCTGATGATGATAATTTTTTGCTTATGTATTACCAGGAAAAAATCATGGAGCTATAGTATACCAAAAAATTCACTATAAAAATTAAGAGAATTTATACATATTTCTTTCTCTCTCTCCCTCTCTCATTGTCTCTCTTCACTTTACACTTCATTCTCTATATAGAATAGACAAAGAGAGATTTAAATTACACCAATGGACACAATCTTTCAAATTAAGCATGCAAAATTAACGAGAAAGAAATCTGCTCAATTTGACTCACAGTGTTGCAATGCTAGGATTTGGAGCTCCATAGGACTCCAGTCTCTATCTCTAGTATGAGTGGTAGCACCGGGGTTTGGAGTGCCACGACAATACTCTGCATTTTGTTTCCAACATAATACTAAAGTATACAACTTCCAATGATGTACGATTATAAAGCGCCCCCTAACCCCAAGCAGGGGAGGTTCCCCTACAAGCCCTCGATGCACGTGATTGATGGAATTCAAATATGAGTCAACAGTAGAACTTGATTGATCAACACAATTAAATTTCACACATGGCAAATAAATTTTTATAGGAATTGTTCATTAAGTCAAATGAACTACAATAATTTGGCTTTTTCATTAAAAAATTAAATGATTTAAATTAAAACTTAAATTATAATACATTTTTATAATTCTTTATTTTATTAAATGAAGTTAAATAATTTAATAATTTATTGTTAAATTAAATTAACTAATTTAATAATTCATTGTTAAATTAAATTATATTTATTTTTATCTTTCAAAAAAGTATTTTTACTTTTAAAGTAATTAATACTTTTATTATTTATTAGGTATAACTTAAATAAAATAAAGTAGCAAATTTTGCAGTTTTTATTTAATGGCCAGATGGTAGAAGGGCGGAGAGCTTGCCGCGCATAGAGAGGCGGGGTTCGAACCCTGCTGAAGCCATATTGCGCGAGCGGGCCCTGTTCGTGCGGCTGGGCTGTCAATGCGGGCGCGGGTTGGGCGTGCAATATGTGCGGGCGGGCTTTGTGCAGGCTCCTGGACTATTTTTCCAGTCGAAATTCCACCGAAAATACGCCGGAAATGTTTCTGGTGAATTATTTTGCGCCAGAAAGCCTTTTGCGATGCGTGTGTTACCGGCAAGAACATTTCCGCCGGAAATGCTAATTTCCGATGGATTTTGACCATTTTTTTGATGGAAATAGCCGCCGGAAAATGTAGTGATTAGAGCTTCGCTCTAACATATTTGAGCTGGTTTAATGCGAGGATGGATATAAAGAATGGAGGTTGAGGATATAAGATAGGCATTTTCTTAACAAATACATGTAGTATTGTTCAAAGTTGAATATTCTCCTGAAACGGATGCCATTTAAGGCGCAGAAGGCCGGCGCAGAAGGCCGCATCTCATAACACATTTAAAACTCTCAATTTGTCAACTGCCGTGACTCCATTAATCTCATCATATAGCTCTCTCAACTTGCTCCAATGACTTCCTATATAAAGCAAGCAACTTGCATCCGTCCGTTCACTACGTATAACTAATCGAAGCTCCTTTCATCTTTCCATCTTACTTTCAGCTTCAATGTACTATGCCCCCAGCTACAACCTGAGCGTATCCTCTTCAATGTACTATTCCCCCAGCTACAACCTGAACGTATCCTCTCTTCCTTTCTCATCCTTATAATATCCTCACAAAGCTATCGCCAAGACTACGATAGAGGATAGCTTTCCTTTCAGCTTTCATATTAATGGAGATTTGTCGAAGCTCCATTGAAGCTGGTACCTGCAGGTCTAAAGGTCTCCTGTCCAAGGCACTTCAACGTTGTCGCTCGCTTAGGAGCTGCTCCGGCCGGGCCAAGGCAACGCCGGTGGGTTGGGTTTCAGTTCGGGTAGGATTGGAGAAAGAAAAGTTCCAGATTCGAACAGAGTCGATGAACCACCATCTTTTTCGAAGACTCCTCGATGAGGCCAAGGAAGAGTTCGGATATGCGACGAAGGGCTCACTTGAGCTTCCCTGTAGCGTCGAGGCGTTCAACTTGGTGCTCTGGGAAATGGACCAGGAAGAGGCGGATAGCGCTGTCGCGGCATCTCCGGCGTTGTGTGGGTTCGCCGCCTCGCCTTTGAGGGGAACGAGAAAGGGTTATCGCCTGCTTAGTCCGTCTCGGCTCTTCGCCGTCACCTGCCCGTTATAGATTATCATGCTGACTGATTGTAGCATTATGGGTAGTGGCTGCATGTTTTTCAACACGTGGTTTCTTAGGGCAGCAAAAGGGGTGCATGATTGATTAAAAATTGTACTTCAAGTTTCAGTTGATTTTTTTTTGTTAAAATCCCCGGTAGGGGCTTACGCGTTAATTATAAAAAAACGGTTACAAAAGTCCTTAGAAGGACCCTCCAGCTCGCTAATGCTCGAAAGAGCTACAATGAAAAAGTAAAGAAAACCTAAGAGCCGGTGGGTCCTTAACCTATGATTACAAAAAGAACATAAATAAAGACACGGGTATAAGGATACAGCACCCAAAATTGGAAGATCCGTTTAGAATCATTCAGCTCAATCTTCCTGCAAAAAAGATGAAGAAAAAAGCAAAAGCAAAGTATAAACCCAAATAAATATACCTGATAATTGAAGAGATATTCTCTGTATAGCGCGAAAAACCGGTATAGCAGAACCAAAATTTGAATCTTAAACCAGCAGAGCACACATTTAGTCACATAAGGATAGAAGATAGAAAACAGCTGCAGCTTCCCAAAAAACCAATCCCCCAGAACACCATAGAACACCAGGATGAAGAAATAAAGCAACATAATTCTCAAGGCCTTGAAGTTATCAGAAAAATTCCCGTTTAAAACCCACCCAGCATTTATCCAGTAAAAAACATAACAAAAGAAACAGAGTTAAGCCAGCAACTGCAGCAACCAACACTAAAGAAGAGGTGGTGATCGAAAAACCAGAACAGGGTAACCAAGAGATTGAGCTTAATGTAAATATCAAAACTGGTTATATAAAGATCAGAATGACAATTAAGGAATTCCCAAACAGAACATCTAACAAAAATTGTATAAACAGGATTCCCAGAATGCAACGAATCAACAACAATGTGAATTAACACAAAACCCTGCTCATACTAGACAAAACAGGCACCAAAATAAGGCAAGAACAGACTCCAAAAACCCAACCTAAACTTTGAACACAATAAGGGAATAGTAACATAGAATAAAAAGGAAACCAGATAACAGAGAACCAGCATAACAACTCATAAAGTAAGTAAAGAACCAAAAAAAAAAAAAACAAACAGCTAAAGGTACCAAAAAAAAAAAAAAAAAACAAACAGCTAAAGGTGTCTGATATAAGGTAAAGCAGTTTTGTCAAGATTAATCACGCCTTTAAGAGCAGGATGTAAAGCATTAATGTTTAAATCCTGACTGTTATCCAACAAACAGCCCCAATTGGCTAACCAATCCGCACAAGCATTAGCCTCACGATAAATATGAGAAATATTGTAATTGACAGAAGATAATAACTGTTTAATCTTCCTAATGAGATAGAAATTATTAGGATTTCCAATCACCTGGTCGTTAATGATTTGGACAACAAGCTGGGCATCCACCTCGATCAATCCAGATGAAATTAAAACCCATAGTAGTATAGATTTTGATACCATAAGAAAGAGCATTGAGTTCAACAGTAATGACCGAGCAGTTAAAGAGAGGACCAGCAAAAGCCGCTAGAGCATTGCTAAAATGATCCCGAATGATTCCTCCCATACCCGCACAATTATTTTTAACGGAGCCATCAGAATTTAATTTAACATAAGGATAAGTCGGTTTGACCCAGTAAACAGTTTTATCAAAACCAGTTAAAAACGTATCACCCAGCTGAATGCCAATAGCAGTAGCAAAACCTTTACAATTGCTAAAATGCTTGGCCAAAAGGAGTTTACAAGAGAAAATATGTCTAAGTTTGCAATTAATAGCAGAAATAATACCATCAACATTCATCTTAATACTATTATATTTCGCTTCGTTTCTAGCCTTCCAGATGTGCCAAATAATAAGAATAGGTAATAAATTGAGAATATGGCCTTTAGAATTAATCATCCACCCACTAATAATACTAGATAACTCATTCATATTGGAATTCAACTTGATGTTAGTCAAGGTAGAAAAATGATACCAAACCTTTTGAGCAATATAGCCATTAACGAAGAGGTGATTAGCCGTTTCAATATTAGAACAACATTGACATTTGGAAGGAAAGCTAAAACCTTTTTTCTGAAGAAGATCATCCACGGAAATGAAGCCTTTAATGCATCTCCACATCAAAATAGTATAAGAGACAGGAATATTATGATGCCATAAATTAGCAAAATTAAAATTAGAAACATAATGTTCTCTGAAGGTGTCCCAAACATCTCTAATTTGGAATTTACCCGAAGAGGAAAGCTTGAACAAGATTTTATCATTGCAGGATAAGTCTAAAGGAATTCTAACAATCTTATCAATGATAGAAATAGGTAAATAATCTAACAGTTTGTTCATATTTCAGCCACCGTTCAAAAAAATTTCAGAAACTTTAGTACTATCAAGAGAATTGGTATGTAAAAGATTATCAATAGAAGAAGTGCCTAACCAATTATCTTGCCAAAAATAAATATTGCCTTTACCAACACCCATTTGATGTTTTGCTCCGCATTCCATTTAATTTTACAAAGCCTTTTCTAGGTATGTGAGTCATAGGTTTTGTATTCCCCAAGTAAGGGATGAAGGTTTTTACAGTATTTTGCATGCATGAAATGGGCCCATAAACTGGAATTAGTTCTAAAATAAAACCAAAGTTTATGAGAGAAAGCCTGAGATAAATCCGTTAAATTTTTACAACCTAATCCACCTTCTTTTAGCTCACCACAAATATTGTTCCAAGAAGACCAACGAATACCATTACTATACTTAGATCCCCAAAAAAATTTGTTAATCAATCTTTCAATTCTAAGGCATATAGTAGCAGAAAGTTGAAGAGTATGAAATAGGTAGACAGGAATAGAATTTAACACAGATTTAATAAGAACCAATCTCCCACCATAAGAAAGGAAGTTAGAGGACCAATGATTTAATTTTTTCTGAAAATGAGCAAAAATATCTTCAAATAACAAACTTCTCTTTTTACCTTTGTAAATAGGGGTACCCAAATAAGTAATAGGCAACGATTTGGAATGGAAGCCACAACATCTTTGAATGGCCAAAATCCTTTCCCTGTTAATAGTTTTTCCAGCAATGAAAGAACTTTTCTCCTTGTTAATAGCTAAACCGCTAACCTTATTGAAGTAATCCAGAAAATTATGCAACAATTTAATATTATTGATAGAACCATTAGAGAAAAGTATGAAATCATCAGCAAAACTAAGATGAGAAATATGAATACCACGAATAGTACGATAATAAAGTTTAGGATTCCTTAAATATAAATCATCAATACCCCTAGAAAAAAATTCCATCGCAATGATAAAAAGAGCGGGGGATAAATTATCACATTGTCTTAATCCTTTAGAAGATTTGAAAAAATCATGGTTCCTACCATTGATGATAACAAAAAAATAGCAGTTCTCAATGCTGTTTTTAATCAAGTTAATGAAAACATTACTAAAGCCAACTAAAGAGAGCACTTTATAAAGAAAATTCCAGTTGAGATTATCATAGGCTTTAGAAATGTCCAGCTTAACAATAATGTTGCCACCTTTTGACTTGGTATTGATCTCATGAGCCATCTCTTGGGTAAGCAAGACATTGTCAAATATACTTCTACCTTTCACGAAACCCGTTTGATTAATAGAAATAATTCTAGGAAGGATGTTCACCAGACGATTAGAAATAATTTTAGAAATAAGCTTATTGAAAAAAGAGCAAAGACTAATAGGTCTAAAATTTTTCCACTTGTTAGCCCCATTGACTTTCGGAATAAGAACAATATTCGTAGAAGTAAAAAACTTAGGGTAAGGATTACCAACAAATAAATCATTAACAACATCAATAATATCTTTCTTAATAATACTCCACATTTTTTGAAAGAATTTAGTCGTGAAACCATCTGGACCAGCAACAGAATCACCATTTAAATCCATAATAACATTGTAAATCTCCAACTCAGAGGGAGGGCAACACAGCAGGATATTATCATTATCATCAATGATTTTAGGAATAATAGCAGGATTAGTAATAGGGGAATTGCAAAAACTATCATTGAAAGTATTCTTAAAATAATCCACACCAGAATTACAAATAGAAGAATCCGACTCAATAAAAGAACCATCGTCGTTCATAATTTTACATATGAAGTTATTAGATCTATTTCTATTAGCAATAGCATGAAAGAACTTGGTATTTCTATCCCCCTCAGTGGTAAATTTAGCATTAGCTTTTTGTTTCCAGAAATTTTCCTCTTGATCATGAAGATGAGCAAGATTAATTTTAGCAGTATTGAGTAAATTAAGATTAGCAATATAATCATCTAGTAAGTAAGTGTTTTCCATCTCAATAACCACATTCTCAGCATTCTTGATGTTGTTAAAAATATTTTTGAAAACATTTTTGTTCCACCATTTTAAAACTTGTTTAAGACGACTTAATTTAGACCATAGACGACACATGCCCGAAATATTGTTATAAGGAAAAACAGGAGCAGACCAATTAGTGTTAATAACATTCATAAAATCATCATGAGAGAGCCACATGTTTTGAAATCTGAAAGAAGCATTGCCAACATAATTATTATTATTAAGAGATAAAAGTAAAGAAGAATGATCAGAGAGGGTTTTACTAAGATGTTCCACAGTAGTTAAATAATGCATAGAGTGCCAATCATTGTTAAAGAGAAATCTATCAAGTCTTTGCCACAAATTAGCTCTATTCCACGTGAAAGGGCAACCAGTAAAACCAATGTCATGAAGGTTGCAATCAGAAATCATAGTATTAAAATCTTCCATAGCAGCAGGGTTAGGAAGATTACCACCTCTTCTTTCAGACGCATTAGAAATAATATTAAAATCACCTCCAATGCACCAGGGACCATTAATGGTAAGAGCAAATTGATTAATTTGATCCCAAAGAGGAAATCTCTTACTTCTAGAACAAGCAGCATAGATAAAAGAAGCATGGAATTTGAAATTAAAATATTCAATGTGATAGTTAATAATTTGAGGATAATCCAAAAAAATGTTCACCTTCATATTGCTATTCCACATGATCCAGATTTTATTAGAACAATTTGCAATAAAATTAGAAAAACCCAAAGAATTAGCCGTAGAGTTAATTTTAGTAACAGAAATAAGAGGCTCAAGTAAAACCAAAAACATAATGTTATGAATTCGAGTGAGATTCTTAACTCTAGCAATGGATTCCTTACCCCAAATACCTCTCACATTCCAAAGAAGAGCTTTAATCATTAAGGTATTTTGTAGAATTTTGAGCTCTGGTGGGTCTAACTGTCGAAGTAGGGTTCTTAACATTCTTATTCTTCTTTTTTCCAACTTTAGTAAAAGTTTCCTCATCATTAGAAATATGATGAACCTTCATAGGAGAGGAAGAAGAAGCCTTACCCTTAATATCATTATTATTAGTGATCAAAGACGTTTGTTCACCATCGGAATCAAGGATGATTTCTCCCTCTTCACACGTATCGTTAATAGCCTCCAAATTCTCCTCAATGTCCCTGTTAATAGCAGCATTAGAGATTTGATTAGTAATGGAAGAGAAGGTGTCAATATTTATAGCATTTGATTTCAAATTCTCAATATTCGAAGCATCATTTTCCTTAAACATGGATTCAATAGAAATAAAAAGTTTAGGGTCAGGTTCATTTCCATTCTCAGTGTAATGATTTTGATCCTTTCCAATGTCGGATTTAGTATTAGGACCAGTATTAGGTATAATAGATTTTTCATCATCCACATTATCAATGTGACACTCCTCAGCTTCAGTAACATTTCTCGGTATTTGAGAGACCCCCAAAATTTTAACAGGCTCCACAGACGCGAAAAGGGGTACCTCCTGTATTGATTCGTCTCTTTTCTCGATAGGCACATATTGTTTACCGGAGGATCCTTCCTTTCCTGTCATCTGTGAAGGATGTTTTTTAAGTTCCGGGTGCAATTTGAAACATTCAGTTAGAGCATGACCATGGATTTTACAATGAGGGCAGAATTCCGGAACTTTCTCAAACTCCACTTTTTGCATATATCCAAAAGCCTTGGATCCTACCCAGATTTCCTTAGAATATTTTTTTGGTTATATCAACTTCAACCAAAATACAAGCTACAGAAGGTCTCATCCGAGAAATTGAACCCAGTGCATGTAAAACTTTGGGGTTAAGGAAATGCAATCGAAGATTAGGAAAAGATATCCATATGGGAACTATAGGTGATTCTTCCTTAATATCAAAAAACTAAGTCCATTTAAGGATGCGCATTTGACAGTTATGAATAAAGTAAGATATTCTAGCAAAAATTCTACTATAATCGAGATCATTAGAAATCTGAATGGCAACATGTATTGAATCCAAAAGACCAATCGAAAAAAAACCCGAGAGCTTTAAATTATTAAAGAAAAATCGTATAGAATCGAGATTAGGTCTATTCAAACAAAATTTACCGACCAGTGTAAACTGAAAAGGAGAAGCAAGTTTCAGTACATCCTCATCAGAGACAAGTATCGCAGGAACGCCATTAAAAGTAGATTGAGATAATACAGGAAGGACATCACTTGCGGGAGATTCACCCGATAGAACTTCCTTAAAGGAACGAGACTTAGGAGGCGAGGAAAGATCGCCCGCATCTAGTTCGAAAAAACCTTTTTTTTGAATCTGCTCCTTCCCCGAAGAGGAACCCCAAGGGTTCTGAGAAGAAGCCATACAGAATAGCCCAGAGGGGCTCACCAAGAGAAAGGGAAACTCAAACCAGCAACTTAACCAAGAGAAAAGCACGAGGCGGCTAGGGGAAGCGGCCGGAAGACGAAGAGAAAAAAGGGAACCCTAAATCGCCAGAGCGACGCAAAGAGGGATGAGTTTGCTTATGTACAGGCCTGCCAAAGTATAGATATATAAGTCTCTATCGTATTATTTATTGAGAAATTAATATTTTTCTCATAAGATTATGTTAATGAATTGTGTTTGAATAAATTACTGTTATAGTTAAGATTATTTTTGTTTGAATTAATTCAATTAAGTCTTAATTTTAAACAATAATTATGGAAACCGGTATATTGAGGATAAAAAATTTTTGATTTTGATGAATATGCTTAAAATAAAATTTTGATTTAAGATTTTGTATGGAGCAGCTTCCTTAATGTTTTTTAAAGTTATCCTTTTAGTATGAAAATTTTTAGATTTTGTTTGGGACAATTTTTTTGCTGATTCCAAAAATGATTTTCTAGTGTAAAATTTTCTAATTCAATAAATTTTTGTACTAGAAAAATGTTCTATAAAGCAAAAAAATAAATGTCCCAAATGAAGACTTAGTTATCGTTTGGGATGGCCTTCTTATGTTTCTTAAAGTAACTTTTTAGTATAACAAATAAAATTTTTATACTAAAAAGCTGCTTTAGGAAGCATAAAGGAAGCCGTCCCAAAGGAAGCCTTAGTTTAAAACTAAAAAGTTACTTTAGAAAATAATAAATATGCTGTCCCAAACAAAACATAAATGTCTATTTTTTTTTTAATTTGTGAGATTATATTATTTAATTTGTTAATATTCTAAAATTCTTTTATCTATCCATGATAAATTTTATCCCAGCCAGAATTTCCATCTAATTTGTTTATGGCTGAAAGTACAGATAATAGAAAAGAAAGAAATTAATTATTAATTGTTAATATCGGGAGGGAGAGAGAGAGAGAGTGAAGAGAGTTAGCAAAAAGAAACAAATTACCACATAAAGGAGGCGGAGGGATTAATTTGTTTTGGAAATTAAATTTATTGTATAATAAATCTTATATATGCTAAGTGTAATATTAATAGAATTTGAAATGGGTTGATTTTTATTTGTTCAACCATTCAACTTGAATTCTACTAATAACATGCTTATTTATTTCACCATCACTTTGAAAAATAGACCCATGATATCTAGAATGTGTACTTTTATTAATGACTTGATTGCTCAAAATCACAATCCCCACACTAGATGTATTACTACTAAAATTACACTACAAGTATTAAACTTTAGATCCACTCAAATGAAAACTTTTAGAATCTAAGATTGATCTCCATAATTCAAGTTTACCATCAACTAACTCTCTAGTGTCTATTGCAAATCTAAGATCCCTAGCCTATGATTTTGATGATGACAAACCTTTTTGATTGAATTGTACATTATCATGAAATATGTTGGATATTATTTGTGTTTGGTTCGCTAATGATTACAGGTACAATACTCTAGAAGAATAATAATTCAAAATTGGGTATGTTAGGATGTCAAGTCAAAAGAGTATATATTTTATTTTTTAAAATTTTCTATTTTCTTGAGTTAGGCCAATTAGAGAGTATGCAATTGAGTGACCGTGCACACACACACACATGTGGAGAGAGAAATTTTTTTAAAAATTAAAATTTTTTGAACTAATCATACTATATGAAATTCAGTTAATACCGGCGGTTTTTGCCGGCAGTTTTACTGATAAAACTGGCGGTTTTCCAAAACACTGTCGGCTATCGACGGTTCTCAAGCCACCGGTAAAAATGGCGTCGAAAATCATTGCTGGCGGTCTTTTTCCGGTAATTTTATTTGCCGACGGCGTTCCGGTGGCTTATTCCGCCGGTTATGACCGGTTTTTGCACCGACAGTGTTCCGGCCGTTGAGCAGCAGGTACTTTTACCGACGACTAACTGGCGGTCTATATACCGATGGCATGCCGGCAGTTACAGCGGCCGACGTGAGTTTGAACAACCGCCAGTAAGCGTCGGTACACCGTCGGTACTACACCGGCGGTTACCCGGCGATCAATACTGATGGTCCGTTCGGCGATCTACACCGTCGGTATGTCACTGGATAACCGCCAGGTGATGTCGGTAAACCGCCGGTATATTACCGGCGGCTGAAAGAATTTACCGGCGGCGTCAATCAGCCATCCAGTATCGTCATTTTTTGCGGCCAAACTGTCGGTTGGCCGCCGGAAACCTTTAACCGCCGGCGAAACCGCCGGCGAAACTTCCGTTGTTACCGGCGGTCATGTAACCGCCGGTCAAGGCCGCCGGTAATAGCTGAATTTCATGTAGTGTGATTAAACATTGTATTGTATGATAAGTTATTTTAAAGAATAGTTTAATGGTATTTGAAATCTCTTACTATATTAACTAATCGTAACATACGATATATATCATACTATATAATTTGTTCATTATCAAAATCCTAATTGCTAGATAAATTTAAGTAAGATTTTAAAATTAATATTTTGAACTAATTGTACTATACGATGCAAATCATACAATAAAAAAATTTAAAATCTTGCTAAAATTAATCCCCATGATTAGTCAATCAAATCATGATTTAATTAATAATAGTTGATTTTACTATACGATATCGATCATACCAGACGACTAACAGAGACAAAATCTGGTTGCCCTAGATATCGTACCAAACAAAATCTTAATTTTTTACCTAATCATATTATGCGATGATGATCGTACCAAATAACTATATGAGATGAATTTGGTCATCCAAAAAATCATACCAAATGAAGAAGTGATTTTTTAAACTAATCGTATTGTATAATAGTCATATCGTACTCGATTATTTACTTAAAAATAACTTACAATACTATACGATAACAACAATATGGGATGAGTGATAGAGGCGACTTTTAGTCATCCAAAAAATCATCCCATAAAAATAGATAAAATTAAACAGATCTTACTAGACGATCTATGGATCATTTTTTTTTACCCACGAGAGGGGCCTACACGTTAATATAAGGTAAAGATTACAAGGTCCTTAAGGGGTTCTCAATCTCACTACCGCTTAAAGAGCTACAAAATCGAAATAAAAGAAAACCTACGAGCTCGAGATCCCCGCTATAAATCAAATTAAATAAAGTAACCTAGGAACATGCTACAGTGCTTAAGGGAAAGCACCCAAAAAAAGCGAGTAAACAAAAAACAAACAAAATGCTCCCAGCAGCAGGTGTTCGCAAAGATCTTACAATCAAAAGCCCAAAAAGGATCACGCACAACCAAAAAATAGACCAAAAACTGCAAATAGAAAATAAAGCAATTGACAATATTAAAGAAAAGATTAAGGTTCTTCCAAAAAGGATACAGCCAAGCATTGATTAACCAGTAGTCAGGATAAAACTGCATCAATTCTTAAACCCCATCACACTTACCAAAGAACAACAGACCACTCAAAGGCATCCCCTAACTAAGCACAGCAAAATAGGCCTAGGAATTATAGAACCTCCAGCCAACAACAACAAACCCAAGTAAAGCTAGAGCAAAAAACCCAGAACAACGGAACAGCACCCGAATACACAGCAGGAACCTCCACCCTGCACCACCACAAAGCAGAGAAACAGAACCCCATAAACAACCACATAGAGGCCCCAAAAAGCAACCAGAAATGCCGAACAACCTCCAGCACCAAATACAATTAACCTTTAACATAAGGCAAACCCATACGGTCCAAATTCACCAAGCCCTTAATCGGAATAGGCAGCTGGTCAAAAGAGAACTCAACAAAATTAGCAAAACTACAGCCCAGCTGAGCCAACGCCTGAGCAGGGGCGTTGCCCTCCTAAAAACTAGTTGAAAAAGAATAGTTAAGGGATGGCAGAATTTCTTTAATACTCCTTGAAATGTAAAGTAAGGAGTAAGAATATATATATCATCATCCAGGTTAAGCAGAAAATTTAAGTTAATGTAAGAATTAACCTCTAGAACAATACTCTTAAGGTTAAGACTAACACACAAATTCAACCCATGAAGTAGTGCAATAAGAAGGCCACCAAATCTATCAGTGTGGTCGGTCATACCAGCAAAAGCCAATAAGAGGACCCCATTATGATCACGAATAAGACCACCAACACTAGTGTTATTCCCCACATGAATACAGTCAATGTTCACTTAATAGAATTAGTAGATGGTTTGCACCAATAAATACTACTAGTATGCATAAGAGAATTAACCACCTCCATTTTAATACCAAAAGCCTCCATAGTAAAATTAAAATTCATAAAGTTTTTCAAAGAAAGTAAATTAGCAGAATAAAGAGCCTTAACCTTATGCAAAATTTTTTGAATGATTCTTTGATGATCCATAGGAATCCCATTGAACCGAGAGTCGTTTCTTTCCAACCAAATGAACCAACAAATCAGGGATGGGATCATGTTCCGAACATGACCCCAATTGTTCACAAACCAGCCATCTAACAGATTAAAGACATTGATGCAAGGGCAATAAAAATTGAAATGAAATAAATCCTCAAAAAACTCCAAACCTTCACAGCAATAGGACCGGAAATAAAAACATGATTCATATTCTCAACGTTAAAGCAGCATTGACATCTAGAAGTGATAATAAAACCTCTCTTTCTTAACAACTCATCCGTAGGAATATACTTATGAAGAATCCTCAAAATAAACACATAAATTGTGGAGGGAATGCACTTGTGCCAAATCATTTTAAAAAGCTTGTTCACATCATTATGAAAACGAAAAAAATGCCAGGCATCTTTCGCGCTAAAGAGACCATCTTTAGTAAAACAACAAAGCAAAACATCCCTAGAATTCAGGTTAAGAGGAATCTTAAGAATAAGGTGAATAATAAACCCAGGAAGAATCTGTGACAGCTTCTCCAAATCCCAACCATTAGCAGAAAAGTAAAAGTTAACCTTTATAGTGTCGATAGACATGGTATTAAGTAAAGAATCCAGAGACTAACCATTAACCCAACGATCTTGCCAAAAGAAAATATTACCCTCCCCAAGACCCCAAACGGTTCCACTTTCCACTTAATCATACAAAGATGATGCCAAACCTTAGACTGGCCTTTAAAATAAAGATAGTTGGAAGGATTGAACCCCCCACAGTACTTAGCCATAATAAACTTGGCCCAAAGACTCACGTTATTCCTAAAAATATACCATAGTTTAAAGGAAAATGTAGAAACCAAATCAAACATAGACTTGCAACCAAGAGCCCCTTCATGAAGAGACCCACAACAATTCACCCAAGAGGTCCAATGAATTTTAGAGTTGTTACCAGACCCCTTCCAAAAATATTTATTAAAAACTTTGTCAAGCCTCGTGCAGACCAACTTAGGAGGGAAAAGAGTTTGAAAGCTGTAAACCGGCAAGGAGGAAAGAACACTTTTAATAAGCACAAGATGACCACCAAAGCTCAGAAAATTGAAATCCCAAGAGAAAAGTTTATTCTGCACAGCCAAAATCAAACCATCAAACAGGAAAGCCTTCTTCCTTCCCTTATAGAGTGGGATACCCAAATATTTTTTAAGGTAATAAAGCATGAGAAAAACCAGTAA
The DNA here is from genome assembly GCF_001605985.2 of Dendrobium catenatum. Taxonomy (NCBI): domain Eukaryota; kingdom Viridiplantae; phylum Streptophyta; class Magnoliopsida; order Asparagales; family Orchidaceae; genus Dendrobium; species Dendrobium catenatum. The sequence goes on from NW_021319330.1 coordinate 309,196, forward strand.
GATTCTTAATATCCAAAACCCTATCAGAGGAGACATACCTAGCAATAACAAAACAACTTTTATTCTTTTTAAAAATAAGGCCACTAACAGCTTCAAATCGTTTAAAGAGACTCAAAATTTTGTTAACCATGTTCCTCGAAGCATTCAAAAACATAATGAAATCATCCGCAAAGCATAAATGAGAGATGTCAATGCCACCCGATGTTTTAAAATAGAGACTAGAGCACTTAAGAAACAGATCCGAAAGCCCCCTAGACAGGAAATCCACAGCAATAATAAAAACCATAGAAGACATGGGATCACCTTGACGGAGCCCATGGGAAGCTTTAAAGAAACCATGACTCTTACCATTCACAATAATAGAGAAATAAGGACTTTCAATACACACTTTAATAAGAGAAATGGACTGCTCATCAAAACCAAATAAATGCAACATTGTTTAAGCTGCAGTTATAGTTATCCATATACAACCTGAAGTAATGTCCAGCTACAACTTTGATCATGATAACCCCCCCCCGCCTCACCGTTAACACATACAAAGTCAAGTCCGGCAGCATCCTGAGCCAACAAAATATTGTCCGTAATCGCATGACCTTTAACAAAATCCATCTAGTACGGAGAAATGATTTGAGGTAAAAGTAACATAAGCTGATTCATCAAAATTTTAGAAACTAATTTGTAAAAAATAGAACATAAACTAATGGTTCTATAATCATTTCAAGAATTAACATCATTATTCTTAGGAATAAGAATAATCGAAGTAGAAGAGAAAAACTTAGGAATCAGAGAGCCCTTAAAGAAATCAAACACAGCAGAAGAAACATCATCCACAATAATATGCCATAAATGCTGAAAAAACTTAGTAGTAAAACCATCAGGACGAGCCATAAAATATGCATTCATATTAAACAAAGTATTCTTAATCTCATCAATAAGAGGGCTACCGGATAAAACCCTATTATCCTCTTGAGAAACTAAGTTAGGAATAAAACAATGCTCATCCATAGAAATAAGGGTAAAAGACTTATAAATATGCTTTTGAAAAAAAAATAACAGCAAGATTAGCAATCTCCTCAGAATCCTCAGTAATAGGGCCATCTTCCCTAGTCATTTTGTGAATACCATTAATAACACGTTTAATAACCAAAGCATGAAAGTATTTACTATTCTTATCACCTTCCACCAACTGTTTGGCAGAAGCCTTCTACTTCCAAAAAATTTCTTCATGCGCTTGAAGCTTACCAAGATCCCCTTTGGCTTCTTGAAGCAAAGCAAGGTTAGACACCGAAGGGTCTAACTGAAAAAGTTCCTCAAAGGAGTTAACCCTATCTTCAGCCAGCAAAATATTGGAAAAAATATTCTTAAAAATGTTATGATTCCACCAGTTTAAAACCATCTTTATTCTTTTCAGCTTAAACCAAAGCCTATTCATACTAAAAATAGAATCATACAGGAAAAGAGGAGCATGCCAATTATTAGGAATAACATCCAGAAAAGAATCATGAGTTAATAACATATTCTGAAATCTTAACATTATTGAGGAGAGGGGAATGATCAGAGAGGGTGCGGCTAAGGTGCTTCACCTTAGTAAAATTAAAGGAACTAATCCAAGCATTATTAAATAACACTCTATCCAAATGTTGCCATAGATGACCACGATGCCATGTAGATTTATTACCATAAAAACCAATGTCAATAAGATTACAAGACATAATCATATCATTAAAATCATTCATGGACTGATAATTAGAGAGAGAACCCCCTAAACGCTCAGCCGGGTTAGAGATAGTATTGAAGTCACCACCAACCAAATAAGGAAAGGTGCAGACATTATGAAAGTTAATAATTTGCTCCCACAAAGTCCTTCTAGAATAATGATAAAAAGCAGCATACACAAAAGAAGCACCACATTGAAAATTTGAACTTTCAATATTGCAATGTAACACTTGAGGGAAATCACCTATAATATGAATTCTAACAAAATCCTTCCAGAAAACCCAGATTTTATTGGCAACATTAGCAATTGCATTTTAAAACCCAAATATTTAGCACTAGCAAATAATTTATCCATAGAAACAAGAGGTTCAAGCAAGACAAGAATTGAAATGTTATGAATGCGACACAGGTTTTTAACTCTAAATTTCGAAGAAGGGCACCCAATGCCCCTCACATTCCAAATAATAGCATTAAACATAAAGAAAGAAATTAATGAGTAGTATGCGAGAGAGTATTTATGGGAGATTGTAAAATGACATTCTTAGGTTTCCTACCTTACTTACCACAGCCTTTAGAAAAGCTCAAATCTTGATCTTCTCTAGCATAGCATTTAGTCATTAATTTCACTTCAGTGTCAGTGTAAGCATCACAATGATAATGATCAGACAAGAGTAAATTATCATTATTCAGATTACCTGAAAGCTCCATAGAAGGCTTAAGACCTTCCAAGTAAAAGACTCCATCTTCCAAAATAGAAATATTCTTCCCAACAAGGTCAAAATAATTTTGGGTAGAAATAGGAGGTGATGCTGTCTTATGCAAAATTTGATCATTACTAGCAATATCAAGCTCATTAACATTAAGAAAATCATTAGCTTTGGAGGATTCAATATCCCCAAGATCTAGGACAACAACAAGATTATCCGAGCTATTCACAGGAATAGCATCCTGCCACTTTTCATGCTCTAAAGGATCGGGATCCCTACTAGAGCAACCATCATCCTGAATAATCCTCAGATTCAAAGAAGGAACAAGATTAGAAGAAGAATCATGAGCAATATTATCCTTTTCATTGGCAATCATATCAAAAGAAATCTTATCATGATTAGGCACAATAATAATAGAAGCATTGTTAATAGGATTCACTTCCAAGTCCTTAGCCAAATTAACCACACCCATTTGCTCACCTTCTTGCAAGCCCATCTTCAAAGAACCAGAATCATTCCCAACTGCAATTTGTGCCATAGGAAAATCCTCCTTATCAACATTCACATTAATTTTAGAAGAACCTTTCTCTTTACGAAGATTAGGATTTAATCGGAAGCATCCATTAATCGCATGACCATGCATTTTACAATGAGAGCAAAATATAGGTAAATTTCCAATCTCTATTTTTTGTAAGTAACCATTAACTTCCGACCCTAGCCATATTTCATGAGGATACTTTTTTGTAACATCAAGTTCTACTAAAACACGTGCCACAAAAGGTCAAGATAAAGAAGCCGTAGCTTGATCAGTTTGTAAAGATCTACCAAAAAGTGAAGCCATGTCAAATAGAATATGAGTGTTAAAGAAATGTAAATGAGGATTAGGAAAATCAATTCACACCGGGGCAATGGGAGATTCGTCCCTCGTATCAAAATCCGGTGACCATTTAAGAATCCTCATTTGACAACCTTGGATATAGTAAGAACGATGAGAAAAATACCCCCACCAACCAAAACCTCAATGAGACCTTAAAACCCCAAAAATAGACACCCAAACAGGGTAAAAAATGAAAGAAAACCCTAGGAGAAAGGTCCAGCAACACCAATCGGAGAATGAACGGACCACTCGAGGCGGCAGAGCAATGAAATCACCACGAAATCACACAGAGGAGCATAACGTCTAGGGCAGAGTTGCATTAGCTCCAAAATTTGGATGATCTATGGATCATACTATATGATATGTTCATAAAAATTAAGTTGTTTGTTTGAACGACTTTTGCATCATACTAGATTGGGCTAGTTTTAAACTGATCATACTGTACATACTTAGATCGTACTAAATAAACAGTGACAACCAAATTATATTTTTAGGGTTTCTTGAAGCCTATTATAAAAGTAATTCTTTAACCTTTTTTTAAGGAGGTGATGAGAGGCACGTGACTATAGGAGGAACTCTAAAAGGAAGCTTTAAAAGAAAAATAAAGTTTGTGAGAGGAAGAAGAAGGTGAGCTTGAGATTGAGGGAGAACTATTGTGAGAGGATCATATGATTGCTCCGGGCTAACTACATGCTTGCTCCACCTATGGCCTAGGTGAGTCTTGTGGGAGCTCTCGAGGGAGAGAAGCTTCTTATTCTAGTCCTTGAGGTTCTAGACCTTCTCTATGAAGGAGAAAAAGGAGTCGAGGTTTCCGCCTTCTCTAAGAGAGAGAAAAATGAGTCAAGTTTCTCTTCTTGTAAAACAAGCTTCGATTCCCTACCGTACCAAGTTGGTGGAAGATAGTTAGTAAAGTCTTCTTCACCTTACTGAGGGAGAGAAAGGAGAGTCACTTAATGTTAGTACAATACTGAAAGTGGAGGACTCAATATCACTTATTAGTTTTAGACTTTATGATTAAGGAGTAGAATATAAACATAAATTAAATTGTTATCCTAAGACTAGATGGGTGATATTAAAGAACACTAACAAATTTTTTTTTGTGAGTAAGATTCAAGATCATAAAATTTTGACTTTACATAAGGAATTTATTGATATGTGGTAAAGTATCTAATGATATTAAGAATGTTGCAAAAGTAGTGCATGGAGTATCAAAAGAAAGAACCCCCAATAGTAAAAATAGTTGGGGTTGGAAGAAAATGTGCTAGAAAAGTGTTAGTGCAATGCATTGATCCTTTAAACGGATCGTATTATATGACCATGATCGCATAGTTTGATCAAATAAAGAAGGATTACATAATTCTAATCTGTTTGAAATAACTGTTGACCTCATTTTTTTAGATAAGGTCATTCAAATCCAAAATTTTTGAAACCCTTCGAAGCCTGACACTGTGTTACTATATTGTTGTATGGCTTCATTAAGCAGTAGTGACATAAGTCCTGATTACTCACCTTAGCCTATGAAACCCTATTTCATCTAGTTTCCATGTCTTGGATCTAATGACTAGTTTATGTAACATTGATCTAACTATTGGACCCTAAACTCAAATCTCTAAACCCTAAACCATGTTATGGTTGACTAAAGAGCCAAGGGCTAAGCCAAATCTACATTGTACTTGCCTGGTAAACTCGAGTATGAATGAAACTAGCTTGCTTACTTTAAACTCTGTCAAAACATCCACCCTAGGTGCTTCATAAACAAAATTCATCAATCCTTTCTACCAAAGCTAGTGGTTCTCCCAGTCATGATACTTTTTCTACCCAGTCATTCTACTTAAGCTATCTCAAAAAAGCCTAATATATCAAAGCCTTGCATAGACATTTAAAGCCTACATCATTCCATAAAACTCACCTAATATAACCTATGAAAATTTGTAAAGGATTATACATATTTGTCCCCAATCCTTGGATCAAAGGTTTACCTGGTTAACTTAACCCAAGATTGGTCAAACCAACCTCGCTTGAGTTAAACTCTTATATATAAATAATTCTTCATGCCTCCTTACTCAAGCCTAGCCAATATAACCTCCTAAACACACCTGAACTATGGCCTTGTCATTTGAGGTTTAAGTTGACTTTGTCAATCGATATGAAGTGGTCAAACCCAGCTAGCATTGGTCTCATGGTTTTAAATGTCAAACCCATAATATGAAATCCCTTGTACTTGACCTAATTAACATTTATAGAATCCTAAAAGTCAATCCTATATGACTTAACTAGCTTTAGCCACTCAAATTGGTTAATTAAGCAAATACTCAAGATAATTCTAAATGATCAAAGTATTTATATTCATTAAACTAGCCTATTCCATTATTTTAGTATGCTTAGGAATTTTTATAGAACATTACTACACACTCCTAAACCAAGCATAAGGGCTAGCTCAACTTGAACCTGACCCGAATGGCCCCCACATCATAAATGACCCCAAGTCATTTTCCCCTTTTCACAGCCACTACCCTACTCAGTCCCTACTCCATAATGGCATACAACACCTTGAAAAAATCTTGGGAATAATCCTAAGCCATCCTAGCCATTGGATTAGCCTCCACTACTTAGAATAGGGAAAGACACTAAAAAATTCAGGCCGACTTTAATGGAGAAATTGTGGTTAATAAATAGTAGTTAGAGAAAGTGGCTCAAGAACTATAGCAATAAACATTGTTTATGAAAGATTAATGGATGGATGTGAAATGAGTTGAACCATGAAATGATACACCACGAGGGTAATAAATGGTGTTTTAAAAATATTTTTTAAAAATCCCATTAGAAACTTTAATAACCAAATTCAAACTTTAAATCAAAATTTAATTTTTTAATGCAGAAGCAATTAATAATACAAATACTTATCTTTTTATTTTTGATTTTATAAGAAAAATAATTAATAAATTTTTTTGTTCTTTTATTTTTTTTAATTTTTTTCTTTTTCAAACAAATTCTAAATCTCAACACAATCACAGGGATGTTCTAACACAAAGATAAAAATGCTCAAAAAATATTTGCAAAAATTAAAAATGCAATAAAGTAAAGTACATAAAAAAATAAAAAGCACACTAAAATTTTATAGTAGTTTAGTCAACTTGACCATCATCGACTATCGAAAGTTCTCCTCTCCTGGTACTGCTCTAAAAAGTTTGAAAGTCATCATTAGCCCTCACGATAAGGTGTAGAAGAACTTATATAATTACTTCCAACAACCTGGTGTGATAGAGTAGTTGAATATCTTTCACTAATATGGTGTAGTAGAGTAGTTGAATCCCTTTCACCAATCCGATATGGCAAAGTAACCAAATCCCTTTCACCCTCTTAGTGAAGTGGAGTAGCCCAATCACTTTCACCTTCCTAGGTGCGACGGAGTAACCAGAATCCATTTCACCTTTACTGGAGAGACAAAATAATTAGTGGCCCTTTGACACCAAAAGGGTCTTCTTCTCAAAGCCTCCCTAAAGACCAACCTTGACAAATGGAGGACTCAGGTGAAGTTGGTTGAATCAACCTTGTAAAACTCCCTCTCACACTCTCTTGACCCACAAGGATCGTCTCATTATCTCATAACTTCACCCTTTCTCTCCCTTTCCTAAAAGTCCTCTCTCAAATACTTTCTCATAGAAGATTCAATCCAATGACTATCGAAGACTCTTACAAAGTCTACTAAATCAGTTTATTTAGTGGGCTTCCAAAAACCATAATTTTTCAATTCTGCCAACTCTATTTGTACAGTACAAAAAAATGAATCATACAATAAAGTTTAATTATCCCACTATAGCACTATATGATGAGACAATCAATTCAGTTTCTTAACTGATCATATTGGATGAATGAATAATAGTGCATTACCATTAGTTTAAATTAAGTATTGGATCATACAAGATAAACTAAACTTCATCCAAAGATTCCTTGAATGCTTCCTATAATATGAATTTATGATCTTTTTATACAAACTGAGCTTCATCGATTGACTTCTTGAGTGATTCGTACGATTCAATATGTACTCAATTCAGATATGATTTAATTCCTTAATTAAATAACCTAATTAAGCAATAATTCAAAATATTGTATAATATGAAAGGCTTTGTATAGTATGAATAGTTCAAATTTTAACATTCAAAGTTACCTATTTTAGGTAAGTTTGAATTGACAGTAGGGATTTTAGTTATAGCTAATCATCCAATACGATGTGGTATTCATACTATAAGATTAGTTATAATTCAAGTTTTATTTTTAATTTAAATTAAATATTTTAATAAATTTTTATTTCAACTAATTATACCGTATGAGTAATATAAAAATTAAAATATAATTTTCACTCTCCTTGTGTATGTGTGCATGGCTACTAAGCTAGCATACATTTTTTTACATATATTGACTCGAGAAAAAGTAGAAGTATGGCCTCTTCAATACATAATTTAACTCATACACTAAAAAAGCATATTCTTGAACCTAAATATTTAGTCTTTCTTCATGTATATTGGCACTTGAAAGGTTAGTAGAATAAAAAAAAGATCCAAAATAATATACAAGAATAAATAAATAATCATCCATAAAATTTATAATTATCAAAACACAAGGTCAGGCTTCTAGATTGTAACAATCTCTCCACTTTTTATGATGGTAAATATTCTAGATTGAAATTACAAGTTAACTTTAATTTCCTTATAATCTTCCCCCCTTACAATGCAATCTCTTTAAGAAATAGGGAGAAACTTAAAATTTTAATTTATTTTAGTAAAATGCAAAAAATAAAAAATAAATTATAAGGATAAAACTACACAACATATAACACACCTACTTGTAGGAGGGACCTTTATCAAGTAATTGTACTGGTGGCTAGAATTTCTGATGAATGGAAGCAAACTTGTCACTAAATCACTGATGGTCCTACTCGTGCTATTGTTGGAGATGAATCTAGTGATGACTAGACTGCTCAATATGGAAATCTACTTTTAGCTCAAGTTAGCAAAAGTACTCTGGCCAAGCATCATGAGTATAATGATACACAGTATGAGGGGCTAGTTGTTCTAGTGATCCCCTACTTCCACTTCTTCATCAAACTTGGATACATCTGATGGGACTTGATAGCACTCTCTATATATGATGTGGAAAGAATGATTGGTGAAGAGCATAGGAAGGTGGTCATGTTACTTATTTTTTAGAACATAGCTCATAATGTTTCCTAGAGCTATGTTCTACTTTCTTTGGGCTCTAGGATTCCTAGGGGATGTGTGATTTTCTATGCACCTAAGAATCATGTTGCAAACATTGAATTATGTGTGAGACATATAATAACAAGTGACTAAGGATAATAGGGGACTAATATTATTTCATTCAGCATCTTTAGGTATGTAATTATTTTGAAAAACATGTAGAATGATACATTCATTGAAGACTAAGAAACTCATAAAGTATTGGTATTTCAGTGAAGGTGAGTTCCTAATGATTGTGTTTACTATAGTCTAATGTAGTCTAAGGAATCTAAAATAAAGTGGGGAGATACACCAACATTTTAGAGGTGGAGGTATTAATATGTTAATCTAATTTCTATCTGAGGTCAGTAGGACCAACTTGGATTTCTTTTTGGCGACCTGATTATTGTCAGGTCATTACTTGACAATCATATAGGTCCCATTCAAAATCCAATCCAATCCCAATCAAATCCAATTCTACATTTCAATTCAATATTTAGATTCTACTCAAGTCCAACCTTTAATCATCCTTCAATCAAACTCTAAATCATATCCAATCAATTCCAATCATCCATTTGATTGTAATTGATATGGGTTGTTCAAACTCAACCATTAAAGTCCAAAATCTAATCCAAATCCAAGATTCTAAACCAAATCCCAGAGTTAAGGACCCACGTCATGAAACCCTTTCTGGGTGGTTTTCATACCACCTTAAAATCCAGTCAAATGACTTTTGATTTAGGGTATATAATTGCATAATATTTAGACATGTCTTTATGATCATCCCATAAAATTTGAGCACATTCTGAGACTCCTAGCTCTAAAAATAGAATTGATTTCTAAAGGCTATAAAACCTTCAAATATTTACACCATGTGCCACTACACTTGTCATTCAATGGAATTTGACCTTGGGACCCTCCCCAAAGCTTCTAACCACATCCAAGACCTAGTTGATGAATTGTTTATTTATAATCCACACTCTGTTGGATCCACCTTAACCCATGGCTGACTAGAGGTCAAAATGACCAAAATGTCTTTTAAGGGAATTTTCGGTACTTTCTCCAAAGTTCAATATAGCTCAACCACATTAAGCCTTAGAATCTCTTCCAATGCATCCTAAATATCATTAGGAACACATTGGACTTAAAACCACCCTTTGGTTGACCTAGTTGACCAAGTCAACCATTATTCACCAAAAAGCCCTTTAAGGGTTTAAACCCTCATTAATAACCAAAGTAACTCCTCTTGATTTGAAATCACTTTCATTGAGTTCATATCATCAACTTGAACTTAATGGACCCAACCCTTGACCCTAAGTCAACTTGGTTGAATAAGTCAACAAAGTTTGTACTAACCTCCCACACACTTCTATCCCTTTCAAACCCCATGATCAAGGCTTTTCTAAACCCATTCAAACCCAAGGGATAACCCACTAGGAATCCAGGGAAGCTCCCTTAATATCCCATGGATTTGGGCTCACTTAGGTTAGTCATTTGGCTCGACCCAAGTGTCTAAGGAGGTCTCCTATGAGCTAAATATGAACCCTAGCCAAATCAGATCAAACTAATTATTGCATTGGGTGCCCATTGATCTAATACACCTATGCTAATTGACCTAGCCCTTGGGATTGGGCTAACCCAAAGTTGTCAAAACCATTATAGATTGAGAAATATTTTAATGTAGGCCACACCAGCCCAATTCAACTTTTGAATTGGCTTGCCTTAGACCCAAGGCAACTACCTTAGCAAGCCCAACCCTTGGAATGACTTGAGTCAACCCCTAGGCTAGCCCAAAGTGCTCAAAATCACTTTGACCTGACTCATTTCTCACTACATACCATATCATGCCCAATTTCTACATTACTCAACTTACCTCCCTAATCAATCCCATAATATGAATCAACCCAAGTCACACCCAAGCTGACCTAAACCATAATGGTTTGGGTCAACCATAGCTCATTCTAGTAATTGGGCTGCATCATCCCCAATTGAGCTTATGGATGAGTTCACTAGACCTCCAGCAATATTTCCAGCTCAACCTGACCTAGTAGTAGCCTGCAGTGACCAGAACAAAATGAAAAGAGCTCCAATGGTCCCCCCTTCATGAGCCCTAGCTAAAGTCCTCCTCAAGACCTGGGCTCACCTCCTTTGGACTCAAACAACTCCTTGAGGATTTCCCTTTCTAGTTGGAAGCCATACAATGGCTAGCGAAATCAATCCCGACAATACATGGCCATAAAAGCCATTTGAATTGGGTGCCCCAACTCAAATGTTCTCATTTTATCCCATATTTTAAAAAACCCTTCCAAAAAATCTCTGAATATTCCTCTTCCTTCCCCCAGTATTTTAACTCCTCTCAACTATTATCCCAAGTGAACTTTGATGAAAGCTTACCGACCCTCGCCCAAACTCTTATTTCAGGTGGTCCTTAAGCCTTAGCATTTTAATGAAAACTACTCACCATCTATCCCTGAAGCTTCCTGATAGAAAAAACCCAGTCGTTGGGGCTTTCTACATTGTGAAAATCTATTCTCGAGCTCCCTAGTTAAGTTGTCTGGTTAAGTATAAAGAAAAATTTCAATCCAATAGATTTCTACCATTGGATTTAAAGCTTTCACCTTCCTGATCCTCTCTATGAAATTTCAAAAAAGTTCCCTGGCTGGATTTCTTAGATCATGCCGGAGAAGCTTCATGGTTACGGAGCCTTACGGAAGCTTAAAGATAAAATTAGAGCCATTAATTTTAATCAATGGCCTCGATTTAATCTCACAATTTTGGGACATTATTAGTCATAACCGTTTGATCACCCGTCAAATAATTGTAGTTAAATTTTGCATTATCCAGTCAGGCCCCAATGAATGATTGACCAATCAAATGGTGTATGTATGGAAAACTAGGAATGAATAGGTATTTTTCTATTTAAAAACTCTATAAATTACACAGAATTTAAAAAATTTATAGCTCTCAATCCACTTAACCAATTTAGGAGTTGTTAAGCTCATTGGAAGGATGTAAGTGAGATATTCAAAATCTCTATAGTATCAGGTTATCGAGCTTCATGAAACATAGAGAATTTTAATAGTTATCCTTTGGGTATTTGAGACTTTTCGCATGATATTGAACTCACCATAACTTGAGACTTTGGGAAATTGAATTTTGGCATGTCTCATATATGTACAAATTTAATTTCCACTATTTGAATTTTTTAAGGGCATGTTTGAGTTAATTTGAACATAGGGGTCATGGTTTCACCCCTAAATTCAAAATAGCCTAATGATCTTTCTAATAGGATTTAGTTTCTATGATTTTGTCGGTTAATTATGCTTAGAATAAAGAGTTTATAGCCACTGATTGCACCCCTCCCTTTCCCTAAGTCATGAGCAAGGATTTTTCTAAGGTAACTTAGTGGTTACCTTTGGTTGTTTCGTTAACCACCTTAGAGAATTCAACATGGGCCCAAATTTGGTGGGCTTAGGCCATGAGGTTAGATGGACTTATTGTCCATGTTTAAGTAGAATTAGTAACCATCTAGTCCACCAACTAGGGAACCCAAAATCAACCCTTATATTTAAACTAGAATCATAATTAATTTATATTAAACCCTAAAAACCAACATAAGGCCTCTAATTGCTCTATTATCAGACCTTTAATTTAATATCAATTTAATTTCAAGGAAAACAAATAATTAATTAGATTAAATAATTAAAAATGTTTAAAAATCCAAAAAAAAACCCTAAATACTTGGAAACATCTTCTTAGTTCAATTGTAACCTTTATGGGTTACTCCAAAAAGTTTAGAACTAATATGGATCAAAATTTAAAAATCCCTTTTAATTAAATAATTTTTTTAAAAAAAATCCCCAAAATATCCCAACTTTTAAAGATCACCATTAATTCTAGAAACAATTAATTTAATCGAAGTTAATGCCATTAAACTCCAATTAAAATATAGTATTTTCTAAAAATTTCAAACCTCCAAAATTAATTCCAAATCAAAAAGTCAATTCCCCTACCAATTGAAGTCCAAAACTAGATCAAAACTTTAGAAATTCATAAGTTAATGTAGCAAAATTCCAATTTAAGCATAACTAGACTCTAATAACACATCTTAAGGTCTAATTATTAAGAAAAATAGTAAAATTTTAAAAAATCACTTTAATTTTAAATGTCAACTTTTGCCCATTTAATTAATATAATTAAATAAATCCAATAATTCCAAAATTTAATAGTTCACTCTAAATTATAGAAAATTTTAATTTAATCATTCATACTAGCAATCAACACATTTAATTTAAATTTTTGATCCTCTAATCCTTAACTAATTAAATCAACTTAATAAACGCTGGTGCTGAAAGGTCGTTAGAGATGTTAGGCCCTATGAACTAGTCCCGAGGCTAACCAAGAGGGGGTGTGTGAATTGGTATTTAAAAAAAAAAATTAAACACAAGAACAAATATCACACACCAAAGTCACCACAGAAAAACAAATGCGGAAAATTAAAGTGCGAAAGACGTAAAAAGAACACAGGGGTTTATAGTGGTTCGGTCAACTTGACCTACGTCCACTCTCTGGAGGTGCCCTCAAAGTATTGCAATACCAACATGACTCTCCTTTATACCCCACAGCTAGGCGGAGAAGCCCTTACAAAACACCTCCTTTTTGCCTCCCCCGATAAGGTAGAGAACCCCACTCCTTTTGCTTCCTCCTAAAGCAGGCAGAGAACCTCGATCGATCGCTGAAGCTTACCTCTCCCAACCATTCCAAGGATAAGAGACTCTAGGGAAGAAGAAGTCGAACAATGCTTGGAGAAACCCTTATGAACTCCCTCACAAGCTCCCCCTCACAAGATCCACTCTCTCTCTCTCTCCTTTAGGTTTTCTCAGGTCAAGACAACAGCCAAGGATGTTCAAAAATGTTGAACAATAGCGCTTAAATAGAAGAGCTTCAAAGGAGCTCAATAATTATAAGTTGCCGACTTTATCGTCCAAGACGATAATAATATCGTCTTGTACGATCAATTCAAAACACAGATGATCGACTAGAACACCAGTCTAAAAATGAACTGGACGATTGAAAATTGGCTTGATCGTCCCAGCCGATCTCACGATCATCTTGGATGAACAGTTCAAATTAGAGGAAAATCATCCAGAGCATCGCCCTGAATTCGAGCTGTCCGACCCTGATCGGCCATACAATCACCCTGAATTTGTGCTGGCCGATATTTATCATCCAGGAGCAACTAAGGGTTTTTTAATATATCATCCCGGCCGATCCCACATGAAAGTTCGTTAGGGATGTTAAGCCCTATAGAACTGTCCCAAAGCTAATTAAAAGAGAGGTGATTTGGAAAACTTTAAAACCAAAGATAAAACTCCAACCAAAATCACCACAAACAAAGTGCGAAAGAAAAATAAATGCGAAAGCGATAATAAGAAAAGAACACACCGGATTTATAGTGGTTCGGTCAAACCTTGACCTACATCCACTCCTTGGAAGCACCCTCCAAGTATTGCACTACAAAAGTGTCTCTCCTTTATCCCCCACAGCTAGGCGGAGAAGCCCTTACAAAATCACTTCCACCTTCCCCGATGCGGCGGAGTCGCCGGGTCCTTTGACACCAAAGAGATCTTCTTCTTTGGTGAACTTACCTCGAGATAAGCCTTGAATCCGATGGTACTAAGGTGCGAGTTCGCCGGAGCAACCGTGTGGATCCCCCACCACACTCCCTTGAGTTCCCCCTCACAGGATCTTCCCCTCTCTCAAACTCCACCCTTTCCTCTCTCCCTTTCAAGCTCTCTCTCAAGCTTCCCCCACAAGAACAATCACAATGCTGCCAAAGACACTTACAAAGGCCCTTGTCATAGCTTAAATAGAAGAGCTAAAAAATGAGCTCATTAATGCAAGTTGCCTCCATTTCGTCCAGGACGGTAGGCATATCGTCCTGGCATTTAGTTAAATATGAAGAAAATCATCCTGAATATCGCCCTGAAATGAAGCTAGAAATGCTAATCGTCCCGGACGATCTTGCGATCGGCCTGGACGAAATCCCCATTAATTTCCTTCCAAAACTGCCTTTGAGAATTTGAAAAATTGACCTGGATTGGCCAGGACGATAGTTTATAGTCCAGGCCGATATACCAGTGACGATATCCAAAAATAAGAATTTTCCTAAAGTAAATATGGCGGCAGACTCTGCTGAATTGAGCCGATCGTCCTGGCCGATACAAAATCGTCCAGACGATGTTGTTTGCATAAAAACGACTGCTTTAATGAGGATGCCCTAATTAGGGTTTCTACTTTGTCAGATCGTCTAGGACGATATAAATATCGTCCCGGACGATATTACCAAAAAAGAAATCTTTTTAGGCACAACAGAAAATCTTCCAAGTTATAAATCAACACATGCCACACCAAAAACAACAGACTCAAGAAAGGAAAAAATTACAAACTGACACAACCTAGTCTACCCAATCTTGAGCTGGTTCCAAATTGCAGTCTGATCGTGTGACCTGAAATTTAGTAGAAAGCAGTCATAGAGAAAAAAATGTTTGCCATCATCAAAATCATAAGCCCATAGATCCGCAACAATCTCCCCCTTTTGATGATGGCAAACAATTCAATTTGAATTTCAAAAAGAACAATTTCTTCTAATCTCCCCCTCACTAAAATAACACTTTTTAAAAAATAGGAGATGAAAATATTTTTGTTTTTTAATTTTTTAAACAAGATACAAATATGATAAACAGTACAAATAAATCAACAATACGTTCTCCCCCTTTGACATTATCAAAAGAGAGAGGAACAAACAAAAACAAAACGAATAAAAGAAAAAAAAGAAAATATTCCCTGATCTAGTAAAAAACCAAATATTTCTAAAATGGGAAAGTTACCTCTTGGTTTTAATCAAAATAAGAGTAAAATCAGATTTGACAACGCCATAACCCAGAAAAGGTTAGAAAGTCAGAAATTTGATAATCCAAAATTAAGTTCTTTAAAAAGGCCAAAAACTTTTAATTCAAGTCTAAATCAAGGAATAAATATGAGAAAGAAACAATAATTTTTTCAAAAACTCCTTCTAAAAAATATACTTAATAGAAGATCAATGTACAAATTTTTTTAATCAAGAATCAGATTTTCAAAACTCAAGTATCGAATGTATCAAGGATATTCTTAAGCTTTTTAAAAAGTACAAGAATGGTAAGCATTAACTTTGTTGGGCTCATTTTATGCCTCTTGACTAATTGTTGCGCACTGCGCATCTTTTGATACACTTTGTTATTATTATATTTCAATTTGCATCTTTGTGCATATCTTTTATTTTGGCATCAATTGGCCAATTTTTTAATATGCTTCTTTCTTAAATCTTAAAACAAAGGAAAAACCCATCTTCGTGACAAAGCAAATTGCTTGATTAAGAAAATTATGAGTTAGATTCAAAAAACTTGCAAAGATTCCTATGGATAAATAAAAACGTAGGGAGATAAAAAATTTGTTTCAAAAACCAATTTAAAAGATGAAAAATATTTTAAATCAAAAGTAAGGTAACCTCTTTTAGAAACCAGAAGTTGAGAGTTATAAAATAAATGAGTTTCCTTTCATTGACTGTTTTAGAGAAGTCAAACACAACTTACCAAAGATTTCAAGAAAAAATCAGGAATATATTTTTCATTTTTAAAAAGTGAGTGTGTGTGTTGATGAGAGAAAAAAAAATTCAAGAAACAAAAAGGATAACAAAAAATGAAAAAACATAAAATAAAAACGAAAAACAATAAAAACATAAACCAAACAAAAAACACGAAAGGCTCTTAACCCAGTATCTCTCTCATGTCCGATTGCTTCAGAGACCAGATCTGCCCATGAGATTTTTTGCCTTTCATTATATTTCCCAGTTTAATTTTGCTTCGCCTTTGCCCTTTTCTTTCGTAGGAAGAATTCTTAAATAAGGGCATTGATTTTTCATATGTATAGGCTTCCTGCATAGAAAAGAAAATAACGTCAGAAAGAAAATATGGACATTCCTTACCACTTTACCTTTTTTCCACTTTTGCTTATGCTTAGGTGAGCTTTGTGATTTGCTTGACACGTCATTGCCTTCGTCACCAACTAGGCTATCTCTTTCTGATATCTCCAGCTTTTAAAATAATAGTTTCACCTGCATCCAAAGTCTTTGACCCAAAACTTTGTCTCGTAGGCAATGATGTAGCCAATCAAATTATCAATAGAATAATCATTCAAATCTTTTGATTAACAAATAGCAACAACTTTGGCATCAAATTTTTCAAGTAAACAACGAAGAATTTTATTGAGTTTTTCCAAAATTTGAAAAATCTTTCCTAAAGCAGCAATGAGTTTATAATTTGAATGAACTGTATACATGTCTAAGACGTTTCAAAAGTTTCATGAAAAATAGTTCAAAATCATGCATTAACAAATTCAACTTGGATTGCTTGATTTCACTAGTGCTTTCGTATATGGTGTGCAATTTATCCCAAATTTCCTTACCGTAGTGACGCACGTGGATACTAACATAAAATATCAGAATTATAAAGCATAGAAAAAGCAATTAAGACTTCTCATTCAATTGAGCATTGGAGTGTTCTCCCTGTTCTTATGACTAAAAGAATATCAATTTTAACTCCATTAACAATTCGTGATTGTATGAATAACCAGTTAAAATAATATGCCACCATGCAAAAATCAATCGATTGCAAGAAAATATAATATGCGAATTTCCAAAAATCAAATACATATTTCAAATAAGGAGGTCGTTGATTGAATAACCTTCCTAATAGTACGATACCATGGATCAAAATTAAAAAGCTTTTAAAAACTTATTTTATGAACACTTGCTCTGATACCCCTTGAAAACTTGTTAAGATGTTAAGCCCTATAGAACTGGCCCAAAGCTAATTAAAGAGAGTGATTTGGAAAACTAATTAAAACAAAAGATAAAACTCCAAACCAAAATCACCACAAACAAAGTGCGAAAGAAATAAATGCGAAAGCGATAATAAGAAAAGAACAACCGGATTTATGGTGGTTCGGTCAAACCTTGACCTACATCCACTCCTTGGAGGCACCCTCAAAGTATTGCACTCAAAAAAATGTCTCTCCTTTAGCCCCCACAGCTAGCAGGAAAGCCCTTACAAAAATGACTTCCACTTCCCCGATGCGGCGGAGTCGTTGGGTCCTTTAACACCAAAGAGATCTTCTTCTTTGGTGAACTTACCTCGAGATAAGCCTTGAATCCGATGGTACTAAGTGCGAGTTCGCCGAAGCAAACCGTGTGATTCCCCCACCACACTCCCTTGAGTTCCTTTCCCCTCACAGGATCTTCTCCCTTTCAAACTCCACCCTTTCCCTCTTCTCCCTTGAAGTCTCTCTTTAAGTTTTCACCACAAGAACGAAGCTACAATGGCTGCCAAAGACACTTACAAAGTGCCTTGTCATAGCTTAAATAGAAGAGCTAAAAACGAGCTCATTAATGCAAGTTGCCGCCATTATCCTCTAGGACGGTAGGCATATCGTCCTGGACGATTAGTTCAAATATGAGAAAAATCGTCCTGAATATCGCCCTGAAATGAAGCTGGACGATGT